>NW_028277453.1:1200000-1365520 GCF_059751315.1 Micrasema longulum
TATTTTTGTTGGATATATCAGAGAAGAAGCTCATTATAAAAGTGAATAAATGTATGGAGAAAACCGCAAACAATGTCAACTAATGTTTCTTCATTATATCCGAGATCTCGCTATTTCCGTGATCGTTATAACCAAGTACGACTGTATTATTATTTTTTAAATTATTTAATTTATTATCATATCATATACATAACATTTATACAAAGTTGCAAACTTACTTGTGATGTTCATTAATGAAAGTATAAAACTTTCTTCTCGGATTTTGCATAATATCCTGAAGTCTTTTAAATACAGTAGTACTACGTCTTTTGACCTCACTCAATACTGTACTCAGTATAATAATATTGCTTAGGGCATCTTCCTCAAGGATGTCAATCTGATTTAAAATAATGTTTGTGTCTAGTATTATATAATGAGGAAAGGGAAATTTCGAATTGTTAGATATAGGAGAGCTCTCCAAGACTATCTCATCGTCATTGTGATGACAAATTGCACATTTCTCGGAGCCACACCACAGATCATCGCGCAAGTAATGTTCTCGGACAATCTGAAAGAATCAAGTAAACAAAAATGAAAAAGAATATACTACAGAGACAGAGAGCTTTGTACCAACTTTGATCTTCCATTAGATCGACGCCTTTATTTATTTTTTTCCATTATAAACAATTATTAATAAAAAAATAATGTGACTTCACTGGGGTTACCTGTGCCGAGGACACTTAACAATGTACTTTTAAAAATATTTTTACATGTGAGAATATACAAAGAAGACTAAATACAAAGATAATAAACAAAATGTTCAGACAGTTTTAAACACTACATATTTATGTTTATATTTAATTTTTGTACACCTGTCCTATACTATTTATTTCTTCTTTGATGTTTCAAAAAACCCTTTTAAAAAAATGTGATACAATAATAATCAAAGCAGTGAACCAATTACAATGTAACACATCATATGAAATATATAATATTAAAGAATAATTAAATCTAAATTAAATTAAAGTAAAATAAAACAAAACCATATACAAAGTGGAATGTAATGGGTTAGGTTGAGAATAAAATTAAAATAAAGTGGCTTATAGTTACTGTTTTAATTCTACAAGAAAAATGAAAGCGGTAAAATTTTATTTGTTTTTAATACAATGTAAAATAATATTTACAAATATATTTTAACTATTGTTTGAGATACGCTGCATTAAGCGTAAGACAATTAGTAGGTTATATTATATATCTAAAAGATCGGCATGACATTTTTCATAATTAAAGTTTTCATATTTGCTAACGGTAACGATCTCTTTCAACACGAAGCAAATTAGGAAAGCAGCAAATTTTGACGAAAACATGGAACATTTTGTTTTATAAACATGTTTTATAAGATAAACGAGCCTCATTTTTATTTAACCTATTAGTTGATAAATAATATATATAAAACAATACCTTTAAAACGTTTCCCCTTTTGGTTATGGATAAAAATGTTTTGGAAGTTAACATTTTAAAATTTTTAATAGTGAAATGCTATTTCAATATCATTTGTTAGGTGCAAAATAAAATAGTTAACCAACAAACCACAGATTATATAGTACAAGTACAGATGTGACACTTAGAACAAAAGTACTGTTACATCATTTTGACAGATACGCCTTAGCGTCGGTCCGCAGTGGCGCTAATATCGCCAAAAAAACCTTTTAGCGGGAAATTCAAATGTCCAATATTATTTAGAAATAAAAAATACAGGATTTAAAAACAGGAAACGAAATAAAAACGCAAATTATAGATATGACATATATTTAATAATATAAATGTTAGCATGGTCTAAAAATGACAATTACTTTACATTTATTACCATTTAACATAACAATATTTTGTAGACAAGAAATGGATTCAACCCCCAAAAGAGCTGTTAAAATAAACATATTACAACAGAGATGCAAAACATTTTAGAGAAGGGAATATAAAAGTCTAGGCATCTACAGGGCTTATGAAATATAGGCAGTTTGGCAACTCACCATTCGGTGAATGTTACACATAATGTACAGTGACCACATAAACCAGGGAATGAGGTCATAAGCCCTGTAGGTACCTAGACTTCTATATTACCTTATCTAAAATGTTCTTTATGTCTGTTGTAATATGTTTATTTAAAAAGACATGACATCAATGTAATTATGATAGGATTACTGGGAATAATTTATTGTTCATAAATAAGTAAAATAATAATTATATTCAATGGTATAATATTTATTAATAATACATAATTATAGTATACATATTACATATAAAGGACTGAGTATATAATATAATATATGATGTATCTCACTGATCTGAATATTCAAAAAGAATTATGAAACATAATTACAGATAAATATAAAATTATAAACAAATATTAAAAATTAAACTACAAACTCTATACATATATTATAGTATAAGAACCTAGTACGTTATTATCTAATAGAATAATAAGAATAACATTCAAAAACATTTTGTGAACAGCGAGTGAAAAAATACAAGCTTCTTGTCCTAATACATAAACTGCTATACAAAATTAAATATTTTAAGGAGTTTGAAGGTTTAAAACTAATATCAGAAAAAGTAAACATAAGTAATTGTTCAAAATAAATATAAAGATCAGAAGCATTATAAATAAAACATTATTACGAACTATAGGTATAATATATAGAGGACCTAGTACATTACAATATGATCTTATAGTGCAGTGAGAACATTTAACAGATTTTCTAATCTAAAATTATAATAGAAATAGGGAATCAATTGTACAAAATAATTTAAGTTTCGGTAGAAGTTTAAAGGCAAGACAGAGTGTCATTGATATGATGTCTTGCTATCACCAATCGCTTGATAAATGAAACAGAAAAAAATTCAAATAATGTTAAAAGACTTTTTTAGAAATAAAAAAAAAAATTTCAAATAAGTAAAAACCAAGAAAAGTATAATCACTTTTTTTCTCCAACTTTTTTATGTTTTAATAAATGTTTTATAAACAAAAATTGATAACGTCAGTAAAAAATCCTATAATTAATATGATTTTAAAAGTATTTAACAATAAATGTAACAAAACTGTTTAGTTTAGCGTTTAAACTTATTGGAATATATCCATTGCATTAAGCGGGCTCTTATGGTATAATAATTATAATACAAGAAGAAACAAATGTACAAACATTTTTTCAAAAACAAATATGAAACATAATATGCTTTTTGTCCCAACAAATTGCTGTATAGTTATCATAGGCAACGGTTGGATATAGATATACCTGAAGCATTATTTAGGACCTTAATAAATACAATAATTACAAAACAATCTGAAAAAAAATGAACTGCCATTTCAGTTTGTCATCAAGTGCTCAGACATTAATTTATATCAAATTAAATAGTTATACATTATGTACTAAAAAAATAATATTTTAGGATCCTACAATCATGAACTAATATTTTATTAATGTGATAAATTTGGCCAACAATGAATGTATATTATTTACAAGTTTTAAAAATATGTGTGTTTTACTTTAAAATAATAGTTAAACCATAATAAACAACTTCATCAACAATATCTAATGTATCCGAATAACAAAAAGAGGTTCTCCGTCTGCATATTATATTATGTTGAAAATAACTATACAAATTCAAATGATCAAGTATAAAAAAATACATGGGAGAACTCAGCATACACGTAGTTAACTAAAGAACATACAAAAACCTTCTGAATGCATTTAAAGAAGAATAAAAATGCACTTTTAAATTAGAAATTTATGATTTACCTTTTTTTTTATATTTATTACTTTTTGCTACTGCTAATTTTTGAAAATAATTTAAATTGGATTTTAATAGCTTCGATTCATACTTTCCTGTTAATAATTTATTTATTTCTTGTGTCCAGTTATGCAATTGTAATTTTATGATTAATTTAATAATTTTTACTTTAGTCACATTAGAATGGTCTGGACACAACCAGTCAAATTTTAAGTTTTTTTCTATAATGCACTCCAAGTTCTTGTGAAATCTTACACTAATTAAATTGTTGGGATTATTTAGATATTCATTAATTATTTCTATACATCTTGTAAATACATACAGAAGGTTTTTAGACGCTATTTTTAAAGATTTACATTTATCATTCCTTTCCCTTAAAGTTAAATATTTATGATGAATTGTTGGTTCTGTTTCCGTAAGCGACTGTTTGCAGGCCTCACAGTAATTGTCTTTCAGAATCCTCCGACAAACCCAGCCAGCAACATACCCATGGGCTCCAACTTTACTCCTCTCTTGTTGAGAGTGTAAAACAGATATACCACTCACAGTATTGGCATTGCAATAATTTGCTATTGTCAAAATTGATGATGAAACCATTGAATCTTTATTAAGATCAGATATTGAAAGTGAAGTGAAGCTATTATGAGAGAGATTTATAAACTCTTTCAAGTTTAACAGCATTTGTCCTCTATCATCTTCGCAGTTGAAGGTTGGAGAGTGAGCAGATAAAAAATTAGTAATTACTGCTGACTTAAAAGAGTTCACAAAGTCTCTGCATGTAGGATTCACATTCCTTCCATTGTACATCCTAATCATACCAAAAAAGTTTTCTAAAGGATCTTGGTTGAGACGACGCGTGACAAGTTTTTTAAGACCTGACTGATGCATGTCCGCCCAGAGCCCCTGGAAACCTTTCAGAGTTGATATATAGTTTTTTAGAGATGGTACAATCTTCTCTTTTCCAGAATGCAAAAATTTCATGCTTTTTAATTTATTGATAGCTTCTATCCAAAATGCATGATGTGCAGACTGTGGTGTAGTGATATATCTCATTTTCCCCTTTGAAAATTTGGAAGCACCATTTGTACTGTCAAAGAGTTTGTCGAAGAATAAGATGACATCACTGGTAGCCAACAAACTCTCCTTCTTCGGTGATGATACTGCAAATTAAAAGATACATATTTACTAAACATATTTTTGAGATACAATTTATTAAAAGGTAGCACTAAACATTTCAACACATACCAAATTCTGCTGCAAAACGAAGAGCGGCAACCATCCTTTCACTTAGCACTTTGGTACAGTTTCTAACTTTCATTTTCTTAATTTTGTCAGGTATGATATGTTCGTCATTTATGCTTTTCAGTAGCCTAATATCCCCTATTTTAGAATCTTTTTCATAAACATATACAATATCATCCCAGCTACAAACTTGTTCTTGATAAATTATGTTTTTTGTAAGGAAATTATTTCTTAATCCTTTAATTAAGTGTGGAGGGTCATAAATGATATAAATTTTATTATCATTTATATCAAAAAACGTTTCATCTGAAAAAAAAAGATTGATTTGTGAGTAATCATATAAATGACGATGATAAATTAAAAAGAAGAGAGAAAGTGAAAGTCAATTTAAAATAGGGAGTGATATGGCGTTATTATTATTATTATGGATAACTTACATAGCGCCATTTTTGTAAGATAATACCTCAAGGGCGCTTTACATAGTGATTCTATAGATAAATAAATTTAATTGAAGCTTTTAAATTTGTAATTTAATTAAAACAATTTATTTTGTTGTCACATGCTACAGATTTATTCAAATATCCTCTCCGCCTACCCCTACAGAAAATGGCGAGATTGTTTTTTTATTTTATTTATAAATCAATTTAATATAAAATGTATTGATAGTATTAACTATTAAGTTACATAAATAGTTCTTACCATAATTTTTTCCACTGAGAAAGTAGGCCCTCCTAGTGTCATCTTTTAAATAACGCATTGCCCCTACATTCGTAGCACCTTGGTCACAAACACTGGCCTTGACGATGAGACCAGTACTCATGACAGCAGCGTACACCTCACGAATGCACTTAACTAATTGAATGGCAGGAGTAGTGCCTTCACAAAAATAATATGCTATGGGCTGACGCCAAGAGCCGGTTATGCCTCTAATCATAAAAACCAGTGCGTGGTCAGCAAATCTGAAATAAAACATGTAATTTAGTATTGTAAAATCAAATATATAAAAACAAAGCAATATTTGTAAAAAAAATGTTCAAACAAACAAACCTGGCTTTTTTTACGGTGCCAAAATCAACAAGCCCTTGGAGCCCATCTTTCTCGGAACCAAAAGACAGATTAGTTATCAGTGCCATCTCATCAAATACCAATGAACAAATTCTGTCTTCTGGGCTCCAAGAATTAACTGCACTTTTCAAAAAATTAATTACATTGCAATTTATTCCTGTCTGAAAATTTAACCCATCGAGAAGTCTGTGTAAAGTTCTCCTTGAAGGCAATGCAAATATTCTTCGCAAAAGTTTGTACCCTTTTGGCGAGTTTTTCAATAAGGCGAGCGACATTATTTTTTCATCAAAGGAAAATCTCCTGCCATTTTTTTTTCTCTTCGAACATTTTATTTGGCACCAAATAAATGTTTTGACATCATTTGACATAAATTTTGTCAACTGTTCAAAAGAAGAAGATTTGCTGAATTTAGTTGCCTTTTTTAGCCTTTCACGAAAAGAACAGGCCTTCCGCTGGTATCGCTTAGCAGTTGATCGAACTTTTTTATACGCGCTGCTTATATAATCATACTGAGGTTTTAAATCCAAATTATTCATTGTGCTTTCTGTAAAAAATCCAATTGAATAATTAATATTTTAATACAATGACATGAAAAAGTTTAAAAAAAAGTTCTTACCAAAAACATTGGGTCTAATGATGTCGGGAGAATGTAGCAAAAAACAATATATGTATTTAATTTGAAATAAAACTTAATATCAAAACAAATATTTACCAGTAATAATATTTGGAGCATAACTTATTTCAAAGGATGGTCCCGCAGAGATAGAAGGAGCTGAAAAGACAATTTGTAAAGCATTACAAAGGTTTTAAGGGTACAAGAAAGTACATATAAGTGAAAAAAGTCCATACACTCACCAATTAGATTAGGCACGCTAATGGCAGTAGTGTGTAGGCTAGTCGAAATAGGATCTAAAGAGAAATAGTCACGTGTTATTCAGGATTCAAAATGTATGCACATAGTTCAAAACAAAACAAACAAGGTAAATTGATTACTCACCAGCAATTCTCGACATGCATCTTATCTTGACAGGGGATGGTCCAGCGGAAATAGAGGTAACTAAAAAGAAAATAAATAAAGTGTTACACAGGTTTTAAAGGGTACAAGTAAATACGGTCTGGCGGAAACATTAAATACACATACCAGTAAGCGTAGGCACGCTAATGGCAGGAGTGTGTAGGCTAGTCGCAATAGGAACTGAAAATAAATATTCATGAGTTATTCAAGATTCAGAACGTACACACATAGTTCAAAATGAAATAAACAGGGCAAATTGAGTACTCACAAGCAATACTCGACATGCATGTTATCTTGACAGGGGACGGTCCAGCGGAAATAGAGGTAACTAAAAAGAAAATAAATAGAGCGTTACACGGGCTTTAAAGGGTAAGAGTAAATACAGTCTGTCGAAAACATTAAATACACATACCAGTAATAGTAGGCACGCTAATGGCAGGAGTGTATAGGCTAGTCGAAATAGGATCTGAAGAGAAATAGTCACGTGTTATTCAAGATTCAGAACGTACACACATAGTTCAAAACAAAACAAACAAGGTAAATTGATTACTCACCAGCAATTCTCGACATGTATCTTATATTGACAGGGGATGGTCCAGCGGAAATAGAGGTAACTAAAAAGAAAATAAATAAAGCGTTACACAAGTTTTAACGGGTACAAGTAAATACAGTCTGGCGAAAACATTAAATACACATACCAGTAAGAGTAGGCACGCTAATGGCAGTAGTGTGTAGGCTAGTCGAAATAGGATCTGAAGAGAAATAGTCACGTGTTATTTAAGATTCAGAACGTACACACATAGTTCAAAACAAAACAAACAAGGTAAATTGATTACTCACCAGCAATTCTCGACATGCATCTTATATTGACAGGGGATGGTCCAGCGGAAATAGAGGTAACTAAAATGAAAATAAATAAAGCGTTACACAAGTTTTAACGGGTACAAGTAAATACAGTCTGGCGAAAACATTAAATACACATACCAGTAAGCGTAGGCACGCTAATGGCAGGAGTGTGTAGGCTAGTCGCAATAGGAACTGAAAATAAATATTTGTGAGTTATTCGAGATTCAGAACGTACACACATAGTTCAAAATGAAATAAACAGGGCAAATTGAGTACTCACAAGCAATACTCGACATGCATGTTATCTTGACAGGGGACGGTCCAGCGGAAATAGAGGTAACTAAAAAGAAAATAAATAGAGTGTTACACGGGCTTTAAAGGATAAGAGTAAATACAGTCAGGCGAAAACATTAAATACACATACCAGTAAGAGTAGGCACGCTAATGGCAGGAGTGTGTAGGCTAGTCGCAATAGGAACTGAAAATAAATATTCGTGAGTTATTCAAGATTCAGAACGTACACACATAGTTCAAAATGAAATAAACAGGGCAAATTGAGTACTCACAAGCAATACTCGACATGCATGTTATTTTGACAGGAGATGGTCCAGCAGAAATAGAGGTAACTGAAAAGAAAATTCATAAAGCGTTTCATAGATTTTAATGGTACAAACATGATTGAAACTAAATTATATACTTAATTGATAAATAATATACTTACCAACAACATTCTTTGATGTGATGATAGTGGGATAAGTGCAGCCAGTAGGGACATTGTGATACTGTTTCAAACCTATAATAAATCATTTAAAAATAGTATGAGAAAATGTTTTCACCAAATGGCTATTTATTTATTTTAGAGGTGTAGATTCACTTACCTCGATTGGAAGTATAATGTTCTGGTATATGAAATTGTTCTTTTATGCAACGTTCTCCATCAATTTCAACTTGGCTAAATAAAGTGGGGATTGCTCCAGAAAGTAACCCACGATCCCCTTCAATAAATCTAGCTTCAAAATGCCTTTGGCAAACACGATAATATCTACAAATCGTACTGGGTGCAAGAGATAAAATTTTCTTATTTTTAACATTCTTCACCCAACTGTTAAAGACGGCAGGGTTTTTATTGCTGGGAAAGCAATACAGCTTTACTTCGTCTTTTGAAACTTTGCAGGATTCCACACAACAATATTTATTCATGATGACGCCTTAAACGCTCGTATCTAAAACCAAACAAAAAACAACAGAATCAAAACTTACGAAACTAAAAGATTTGCTTAAAATAAAACTTATAAAACTAAAAGATTTGTTATAAAACATATAAAACTAAAATATTTGTTAGGAAACTTAAAAAATAAAGACAAATTCAAATAAAAATCAACAGTGTAAGCAGGTGAAAAGCAAAAAAAAGTCAATGTAAACAATGGCTGTTATCGCTGCAATCACCGAAAAAGTTATGATTTGAAATTATGACAGTTGACAACAACGACGCCATGACAGATGTCCGACGATCACAGCGCCTCTTACGTGCAGACGCAGTAAACTAACTAATAATAATAATAATAATTTAGAAGCAACTTTTGTATCAGAGTGCCAAGCGTGTGCAACAAACCACAACTCACGGTACCGACCACTTACTACAGATGTCAGATATCTTTAGACAGGAAACTATGGTACTATATCTAAGTACTTTTGGCGTCGATCGCAGCGCTGTCTAGTGTGACATACAAGAAGCTTGACGATGGCGCGAAAATTCAAATCACTGCGTTGCATTATATATTGATATTTATTGTACAATATCAATGCAAAATTGCTTAATTAAATACAAGTATTAGCACGCAATTTAATTTTTCTGTCTTATATTTAAAAAAACAATTTTATATTGATATTGCACAATAAATTTATTATGGAATAGGAATACATAAATAAAATTTAAAAAAAACATTTTTAATAGTTTTATTTTACTGTTAAAATAAATCAATCGATTCTATTATATGCGTCAGAAAGAATCGAGAAAGAAAACTGACACTTGTAAAATAATATTATATACATGTGTGGTTAGTATATTGGATTATCAAAAATAACAATTGAGTATTATTTAAAAATTGTGCAGCATTGTGATCAGCATTGGATCCCTGCTATTCCTGGATGAAAAATATTTTCTTCGTGCAGATTAAGAGCCATGGCATCAACAATCACCATTCTGAAACAAAAGAATATTATTAATGGTGGATAATTTATTTTATTTCACATTGACATTTCTAGGCTGCTGCTTAAGCTAGGGTTTCCTAGGACAGCGGTGCCCGTATTTTAACGGCCGTAGTGAACGGTGATGCAGTGGACAGCCATGGTAAAGGTTATTAGAGAGTAGTTTCCTAGGAAAACGGTGTTAAATGGTGTTGATAACACCGTTTTCCTAGAAAACCACACTCTAGTCACCTTTACGACGGCTGTCCACTGCATCACCGTTCACTACGGCCGTTAAAATACGGGCACCGCTGTCCTAGGAAACCCTAGCTTAAGGAATAAAACAAGAAGAAAGCACTTATAAGCTTATTAAGTAATGAAATGAAGTGCTAATATGGCAGGTAAGAAGAAAAGGGTATGCATGTATCTACTCTATTGTCTGCGCTTCTTATTCTTAAGTCTTTTATTTTAAGACTTTCTAGCTTGTAATTTGAGAGGATCAACAATGCAAGATTCTAATTTTTTTCGCCCAGTTAATAGAAAGTTCATTTGTTTACACCGTTGTTTTGGTACCGACAAAAATTATGACAGCTAGATCATAGATAACGAAATTACGATAGAAGCAACACCAGAGTAAAATACTTGTACAATGTAGACCATAGAAAGTCTTGAAAAGTAGAAGGGCAAATAATTAATAGTGTTGCGACATTTAATTTTAGATCGTAAATCCAAGTCATTGTGAAAAAAAATGTTTGTGCCGATCTTGCTTAAAATGTCTTCGTCTCAGTTGAAATATCTCCCTTAAAAAGTATGCGTTTTAAAGGGAACTTGCTTACAAATACTTTCAAGTAGATAGATAATGCAAACATAATATTCAGGGCTGGTATTATGAACGCAATTTGATCGCGTTATGGCGCAAATTTAGTACGTAAATACACGATATAACGCGTTAAAATTTCATTTGTTATACCAGGCGCGATGAGCATTTTTTACTTTGTCATATAATATTATTTTGTTTTATAAAGTTATGCACTTGTTTGTATATTTTTATATAGAAATCAGACGAGAAAAAAAATTCCAATCTTTCTAATTTAGGTAAACAAACATTACAATTTGGTTGACGTTATCAATAAGTTTAATAACCATGTGTAATAAAAAACAAAATTCATGATCATTACAATTTATACGATCGTTTAAGATTTTTATTCATTTATGTTAATACAAAAAAGATACATTCTTTTTCATAAATACTAAATGCACTCTAAATTTAAATTTCATAAATTTGCCGCATTGACGATACGATATTTATGAAATGGATTCTGAAAAATGCCCTTTTTGCACCTAATAGTGCAAAGAGCGCTGCATTGATTGTAATAGCAGAGTCTCTTATTTTCCTTTTTTATTACTAGAAGGTAAAAGGAGCAACCCATCAGGTCATATTTTTTCCACCCCAGGGTGAAATTACGTTTATGATGGATTGACGGAGGTCTCACCAATTATATAAAAGTAAAACGACAAATCACATTTTAACTCAAATAAAATAATGTTCAAGTTAGCTACCCAAAGAAAAACAAATTTTGTCCTTGTGTCAATGATTTTGCCTATGAATCAGGAGAAACAAAACGCTGCCCTAGTTTTTGTATTTTCAATAGACCATTTTTTTAAGTTAAGTTATGAATGCCAATATGTTTATTATCTTATTACGCGTTCGTGTAGCTAAAGGGTTATTATTTGTTCCGTTATGCATTTTTTAGTGTCAATCTCCACTCACTGATTTCACTTATTTGACTTTAAAAACAAATAAAATATCTTTTGTACAATTTGCAAAATGGTCTATTAAACATTCAAGAATTAGGGCAGCAATAAGCATTCTTATATCCAATGACCTACAGCAATATACTGAAACATATATATATATATATAAAAAAATATTCGGAAGTTTATACAAAGATTCGAATTTAAAACAAATACTAATATTTGACCAAAATAACTAAATTTTACTTAATGGAATGTGGAAATCTAGGCAATTATAGGGCTTGTTATTGCTCGTTATAGAATGCTGCTGCGTCCGTTTTCGGACAACAATGTTGTAAATGAAACCAAACCCCCTTATCAAAAATTAATAAATATTAATGCACTGAATCTTAAAAAAAGAGTATTGAAAAATCATAAAAATATAAATAATAAAAAATTGGTTATCTATTCGTTTATTGGTTTTCTTGTATTCATGGCTGGTTGTAAACAATAATGCTAAAGGTATTAAATATAATTCAAATGAAATTTAGGTGCAAAATAATATCCGTCGATAATGTACATCACTAACATTAAACCCCAGAAAAGGTAGGTAGGTACATATGAAGTATAATTTGGTAAATTCATGGTGCTACTCTAGCCGTTGAATCAAAGACCATATTTCCACCAATCACAAAACCAGTTTTTTTTTAAGGACTATATTGTCATGTTTCTTGAAAACGAAGTGATAGAATCATTGCGTTACTTTGCGTCTGTCAAATGTGTCAAATCTCATAGAAAACGGAATCTTCTGTTCTGTAACGTCTTTGGCTTTTTGGTTTTGACTTTTGCCGATTTAATTATTTTCACGTTCGCTTTATTATGAATCTAGAATCAAGTTCTGAGTTCGTTCAGCTCGAAGGAGAAAGTGAAAGTTGGAAGTAGGATACGATGTTTTACTGAGTCGTCTACAATTTAAGTTTATTCTGATCGGTGAGCGCATAATAAACATCAAAAATAATTTCTGGCTTCACCATAAAAAAAAGTTTTTCTTATAATATATTTGAATTAGACTCGTTTATTTATTTACTCAATATCTTTTTATGTAACATATAAATGGGCTTGTATTTTTGTTAATGATCGTATTTTTGCTAGTGATAGGCGAATCCCTAACCAGAAATTCATTTTCAATGTATTTATTATTTTTTACTATTTCAAATATTAATGTGATGATTTGTTTCATAACATTTAATGTTCAATGATTTACAGCTTGCACAATGGTACAAACAAGATCAGCAAATTATTCTCCAAGTGTAACAAATATAGAAGTTATTAAGAAGACAAAACGCCAAACAACTCTAATTACGACAATGAATCAGTCAACATCTATTTTGAAAAGAAATATTGGCAAAGAAATCTGCAGCGAAACAAAGTCGAAATTGAATGGGAAAAAAATTATTTACGAAGATGAAACATTGGGAAAATCAAATAAAACAGTGTATCTTGTATTTATCTCATTACTTTTGGATCTGCTTGCATTTACCATGATTCTTCCTTTGTTGCCTTCTCTTTTGGAATATTATCGTGTTAATGACAGTGCCGGATTCTACAAATGGCTGTCCGAGAGCGTGAAGTTTTTTCAAGAAAAAGTTGGTGCTCCTGAGAAGTTTAATTCTGTTTTATTTGGCGGAGCTTTGGGCTCCATGTATAGCTTCCTGCAGTTTGTGGCAAGCCCCATTGTCGGGGGGCTGTCTGATGTTTATGGTAGAAAACCCGTAATGTTAATCTCCCTGGTAGGTATTGAATTTTTAAAAAATATTTGACTGCTGTCTGTAGTTTTTACCTGGATTTTTCCCATTTCGCTTTCATCATCAACTACTTTTCTATTTTGCGCCATATATTCCTAGTTTTTATAAATGATATTGTTGAATGTTTTATTGATGTCGAATTTTTACTTTTTGCTGACGACATCAAGATCTACTAGGAAATAACAGACGAAAATGACTGCTACACACTTGAACTGATGAACTGTAAATTATTATCTCTTCGTAGAAATAAAACTCCTATTTTATTTCCGTATTCAATAAACAACATTCGACTGGAAAAAGTCACAGAGATTCGAGATCTTGGTGTCATATTTTATCATATCATAATCATTCCTTTTCCACACCTAATGGTGCATAGGGCACTGCTTTGGTACATCAATCGCAGTTTGATCATTTTTGTTACACGAAGGTAAGATAATCCGTCTTACTCTTCAGGTACCAGTCCAGGGACTATGAAATATTCTAGTGTAAAAACACTTTTAAATAAATATCTCACATCAACCATGCCGGGAATCGAACCCGAGACCTCTTGCATGGTAGGCAAACGTGCTGACCATTACACCACCAGGCTGACTGTAAAATTATAATAATATTTGCACGATTTGTATTTGTTTGAAATACCATTATTTTACATTAGATTTATTTTTAGTTCTATGATCACTTATATAGTTGCATAGAGGGTCAAAGAATCAACATTTATGATTATGCTTCGCCTTACTGTTGTGGCCTACATTATTGCATCACAGATAAATTTAATGAATATCTGTATTTAATAACTTTTTATATTTTATTAATTAATTTAGTTACCTAAAATGATAAATATTTTTTTTCTATTACAATCTACTTTTATATATTTTGATAATCTTAAAACTGTAACTTTCCAAAAAAGAGGCTAGGTCTTGTGCTTGGAGAGTGGCTTACACTGTTATAGTTATTTAATAATTTGAAGTTATATAATTTCAAATATACATGAGAGTAAAAAAAATATTATACAAAATAAAGAGAAAAACAGAAAACAATAATTCAGTAGAACTTATTAAAATAGGAATGCTGTTTTTACTCGGGTTCAAAAAAGTTCTTTAAATTTACTTTGAATTTATTTACTGATATAATAGTTTTTAGTTCATTGGGAAGATTATTATAATTTTTTATTCCTTTGAAATCCTATTGTGACCATGACTTGTGTGGAATTTTGATATTATTTTGGTATCTGATTGACTTATTAATCTAAAATTTCCTACCCTTCGGACTGTAAGTAAATTATTGAAACAATGGAAATAATTTTAAAAAAACTTTTTTATTTTCATCAATTTCATTTCGATTTTCTAAAACTTTTTAACACTATTTTATGCATCTTGGCATTTACGTTGACTTGGCATTTAAATAATAATAAAAAATAAATAATAAAAGATCTGAAATCTTGATTGATCTGGGTGAGATTCATCTGGCTGAATTATTCACCTACTAGATAATGCCTGAAAACACTTTTTCAGTTTTTGTACTTCTTGTACCTGTTAGTTTTAGTTTGATCAACAATGTTTTGAGGATATCCAAATGTTTGTAGACAGGCTGGATGTCCTCCGTAGGGAGATATTATGATGTAAATTTGTTGCAACAGGGAGGGAAACCATTTTTGAGAAGGGAGTATGGAAGTTTAGGCTCTTACAGGGCTTATGATTTGTCATTAGCTGGTTTAAGTGGCCACTTTACACACTGTGTAACATTCATCATTCAAACATTTGGACATACTCAAAACATTGTTGATTAAAAAATATCACTTAAACAGAAAGTGGCAAATCACCGGCTTCATGGTTTAAGGCCAAAATCACATCACATTTGTTGGCTTTGTGTCGGAGTGGGTGCCTTGACATGATTAATAATTTTATAAATAGTTGTTTTTTTGCTAAATTTCTATTATGCTATTTGAGTAACAGCTGTTTCACATTCTGAAGGTGTTATCAAACTTGTAATCCAAAATACCAAACAATGTGACCAACAGTGAAACCAAAAATGAGTTTTTAATTTATTACTTTAAATGGAGTTTAATAAGTTAGTCACCTACTAAGTACTCCAATAACTTAATAAATGTCATTATTTAAAAAAAATAAATTATGTCTTGGACAGACAAAGAATAAATTTAATAAGAATGTCGCTGAAATTGTATATGGAAGTAATTAACTTTCTTTTTTCAGGTTGGAATATCTTTTTCATATCTACTGTGGGCGTTTTCTCACAGTTTTGCGCTGTTTGTCTTAGCCAGGTTTGTAGGAGGACTTAGTAAAGGGAATGTAAGCCTCAGTATGGCCATTATATCTGATGTTTCTAATCATAATAATAGAGGAAAAGGAATGGTAAGATGTATCAATAAGCAACAATAATTTATCAATCGTAATTGTTCTAGTTTCCTCGATTCTGTTTTTTTAATAGATTTTTTGGACTATTTATTACAATTATAAGCTTGCTGTGTGGACATGTTCCTTCAGAATTAACAAGTATTCAAGATGCAAGCTGTTCTTTGTCTCCATTCTCATTCCTTGACATAACACATTGATTTATTTGTCATTTTTTATTGGTTTTCGGTTCATGAACTACTGTCCTGTGTTAAATTGGGACAAAATAAAATGAAATGTCTTTATCATTTATACCAATCCATCATGGTTTTTTTTTTACCAGTTCTCGATTGGTTCAATAAACCTTTTTTCCGTTTTGTCTATTATTTACTAAAGTTATGCGTAGATTTGAAAAATCATTTTCCAGTTTCGTATGGAAAGAAATATTCCTTCCAAAGTATCTGTCAAAAAGCAAATGTTTAAATATGAGATAATGTTTGTGAATTTAAATTTAAGCATTAGCTTTGTCAGTATATTTATGTCCCAGTTGAATAAACAGTTTTAATTTGTTGTTTTAACATAATGTTTTTTCAGTAATGATGTTTTGTGTTCCAACACTATATCAAAATAATTTGCACACAAACTGATAATACTTATTTAAGTTTATTTACTTTTGCTAGCAATAAATTAACCCGAGGTATTTATGCCATTAGGTTTCTTATCTCCGTGTCAATGATATGTTTTTCAAACACAATACAAAATAAATGTATGTTATTATAATATTATAACTTCCTACGTGTATTATTTGTTGTGAATAGTTAAATCTTAGCATTTAGTGCTGTGATATGCCACCATGTTTGGTTTTTTCATGCAGGGTGTAAACGGGGAACGGAAGGAGAATAAAAAACATTATTATCCTGTCATTTAATCTGGTCCACAGGAGAAATAAATATTCAAATACTCGATTCGGCTACAAACTATGTATTTTTTTATGCTTTTATTAGCACATGTTGTATTGTACACTTTCTAAAACGGAGTAATTTAGTATGCTTTGAAATTTAGTGTGTAATATTGGAGTCAACCTACTTTTAACTCTTGTTTGGCTGTGATGTCACGTGAGTCTACATAGTATACAAGACTTGCTATTATATCTATCTTTAAAAAAAAAAAAAGAAGTCATTATTTGCTTTAACAGGCCTTAATAATATGATTATTTTTATAAATTGTGGAAAATAGACTTTTAAAAAGTACATACAGGTGTTCTTTAAACCCTGTTTCATCTGAAAGCACGATGATCAGTATGGGCAAGAAGACATATTAGCATATTTTAAAAAATATTTTGAACAAAGAAAAATTTAAAAAATAAAATATTAAAAAAAACAAATGGTTGCTTACATCTGCAGGGGAGAAGTGAGGGGAGCGCGGCGCAGTATCAGACTCCCCCCTTCTCGTTTCACCCGTACAGAAGTAAGCAACCATTTGCTTTTTTTGATATTTTATTTTTTAAAATTTTGTTTGTTCTAAAAAAATATTTTGATGTGCCAATATGTCTTCTTGCTCATTCTGATCATCGTGGTTTCGGATGTGACAGGGTTTAAAAACACCCTGTATATATTGATGTGAAAGTTTTGTTTTTAAATACCTGCATTTCAAAATATCTCGTCCTTTGCTTGTTAATGTAACGCAATGTTACGGCACCGTTTGCAGGGGTTTTTTTTTAGTAGTCTTTAACCGCTCGATTGCCGTAGTGCAGATCTCGGCTATCAATTTCGGTACCTGTTGAGTGCCGGAGCGTAGATCTGCGCTTCAAAATATTCAAGCCGAATTCTCCCTATTTCCTTGTTATTACATGTATGTTATGAAAAAATGCTCAGTTTTGTAATGCATTCTTTGTTTTATATGTTATTTCTAAGTCAAAGTGCAAAATTTTAGTTATGACTCTAAGAATCTCGTGTTATAATATTATATAAACATTAGTGCAGAGCTGGAAGCTTGTAAATATACAGTTTATACAGAGGCCAACCAAAAATTGTTATCGATCAGCAATTATGATCCGTTTTCACATAAAAATTACGATCGCAAAAAAGGCTAAAAAATCAGTACGCACAGGCAAAATGCTTGGCAGATACATTTTGCGTCCCGCTAGTCTGGCAATTCAGCAGTTGAGAGTTAAACTTGGCTGCTTAATTTATTTAAGAAGCAACTCGAAGAAGCCATTCTGTAAAAAAATCCTTGCAAAAAACTGCCTTCTCAATGTCCAATTCAGTATTTCAAGTTATTTTGTGATCCCGAGATTCCAGAAGTCTGAGGTTCAATTCCTTTTGTCACTCAATTATTTACAACTAGTCAAACATTGCCATAAAACTGAAATGGAGGAATTGGTTATTCATTCAAAAAATTAATCTAATATGATTGCACAATTTACAGTAGGTAGATGTTGTTAATAAAATAGAGTAAATTTTTCAGGCCTTAGTTGGAATAGCATTCTCATTGGGGTTCATTGTGGGCCCTTTGATTGGAGCAATGTTTGCAGTTTGGGCCGATAAAACTTCTCAACACTGGTACATCTATCCTGCCGTATTTGCTCTTTTATTGTCCGTTGCTGATCTAATATTTGTTGCCTTATTCTTGAAGGAAACACTGCCAAAGGTAAATATTTTTAGTTTTAAACTTTGTGATATACATATTAAATAAATAATGTCTGTGTATAAGACTGAAAAATGAATGTATTTTGCGATTTTTTTGTGTATTTATCATACTATATTAGAATTTGTATATCTGGTTTACCAGGGATGGAATAACCGAGAAATATATTGAAAGGAGAATGAGTGCCGGGAACAGAGTGAACGGTGCACTTAAATCAACCTTGACAAATAAATCTTTGTCCCAGGAGGCAAAACAAAGAACACAGCACAATGGAGTCCTGGTGCCGACCTATATGTATGGGAGCGAAGTATAGAATTAGAAAAACAAGGATGAAAGTAGGCTGAATGCTGTCAAAATGCGATCTCTCAGGCGAACGTGTGCTAAAACTATGTACGATAGGTGCACAAATGTCGAGATCCGTACATTATGTTAGGCTGAGATAAGCATTATCAACAAAATCAAGAAAGGAGCTCTGAGTTGGTTTGGACACATAGAGCGAATGGACTGCGAAAGAACGGCTAAAAATATTTATGATGCGAATAGTGACGAATGCAGAAATCGAGGAAGACATGGCATGACCAAATCCAACAAATACTTGAGGATGGACATATTAAAAGTCAGAATATACAGCGGGCGTGCATGAGTAGATGTATGAATGTAGAGGAAGCGAGATCTGTATGCAAAGACAGAGTGATATGGCATTTTATCCTCTCCGCTTACCCTTACTGGGAAACAACGTGATGGTTTGTTGTTATCGTTAATATTATGTAAAGAATAACTAGCTACATTGAGAATTAAATCTAAATTATTTTATTTTAAATAAGATATTTATTTAAATTTATTTCAACAGAGAGGGAAAATTTTTTTGAGAAGGGAATATGGAAGTCTAGGCATTTACGGGGCTTATGACCTGTCATTGGCTGGTTTAAGTGGCCACTTTACACACTGTGTAACATTCACCATTCTGCCCATGTTTGAACATCCACATTTCCTCAACTCTTCCATCTGTTGACTTTTGTGAAGTAAAAGAGCTGAAACCTTTATCAAGTGGGTGAGATTCATCCAAAGATATTTATTCTCTCTATAAATTAATATCATTTTTCATTGTTTTTTTTTTCAAATGAATTTGTAAAAATTGAGCAATTGTTATTGGTACATATTGTGTGCAAGAAAATAAAGCCTTTACTGGCAACTCTGTCAATGTCAATCTATCTAGATATACTGAAAAATTGATGATTCATGATATCTGTCATAAGTTATTTCCTTTGTCTTTGTTGAGATGTTAGTCTCTTTAGATGAAATCCTAAGAGGGTTGAATTCCAGTAAAAAAAAAAATACATACATACTAAAAATATTGGCCATTTTTCAATAATACCTGGTCAAAATGAAAAGCTTTATAGTATTTATTTAAGTTACTACAGTTTTTGATACTATTTCTTATCTTATTATTGTTACAGGAAAAACGATCTAATGGCATCGCAATGTCTCTCTCTAGAGCTGTTTCCTTCATATCTGTGACAGACCTTTTTAAATTTAAAGCAGCGGATAATATTCGGAGGACTGAGCTAACAGAACTGAAGAAATTGGGTCATGTTTACTTTGTGTACATGTTCATTTACTCAGGATTAGAGTTTACACTTACATTCCTTACTCATCATACATTTGGCTATACTTCCATGCAGCAAGGGCATATGTTTTTTGCTATAGGTTTGTAAACAATGTTTATTACTTTTCAATTTAAACTGTAGGATTTTTGTTGGTTTTTGGGGGAGGAGCTTCTACCTCCGTTTAAGATGAATAGAAGAAACTGTGTTGATGTTCTGATGCCTATTTATTACACAATGAATAAAATACAGAACTTGGTTATGAAGTGCGTAATGTCGATAACTTGACTGACTGATGTTACCGTGGCCTTTGGTTCTTTTGTTCTTGATGTCTTTTAGGTAGGGACGAAGTTAATGTACTCCTGAACCTTGCACTGGATATGTCATTTGATTCGTCCGATGTGCAATAACGTTGGTCTGAAACCAGACGCACAATATAATGTATTGTGTTGAACAAAAAATGTTCAGTTGTTTCTTCGGAAGACGCTTTATATTTATGGCAAAATCATTTGGCTTGTGTGTTTGTCATCGATATGTGAACATTGTAACTCATTTTTACGTTTTCCTGCTTTTTACACCGAAATATTTAGGTTCCATTTTTTTTACTCTGATTTAAATATTCCCCCCAATCAACGTTTTTTACGTTTTTCATAACCCCCAGTTTTACGTCGAAATTTTTTCATAACTCATTTGATCTGTCAAAAGACGAGCCGCGCGCCGCCGCATGAATGGAGAATAAACTTGAGGTAAATGTGTTAATCCCTTTTTTTTAGTATTGGAAATTTTCAGGTACAATTATGGCCTTGCTCCAAGGTGGCGTAGTTCGTCGTCTACCAGCTAAAGCAACATCTGGTGCTGCGCAGTTCGGATTGTGGATTATTCCATTCTCCTTTATGTGCGTTGCAATATCATCAAATAAAGACATATTGTTCCTGGGATATGTTAGTGCACTACATTTCCTCTATATTGGACTCCTTTTGTTTGCTGTTTGTAAGTATAAATTTAAATAAAATCACCGTTTGGATTCCGTCTCAACTTTTTTTAAATCGTGGCTTTTTTTCAGCTACAGCATTTGTGGTCTCATGTTTGACGACTTTGGTGTCTCAATTGGGGGGCCCGGATCAACGTGGGACAATTCTCGGGGTCTTTAGATCTCTTGGAGCCCTAGCTAGAGCTTTGGGGCCCATTGTCGCTTCAATATGTAAGTACATTATGTAATTTAATGCAATCCTCACCAAATTCAAAATAATTTTGCATATTCATATTTATACCAGTCTCGAAGATGTTGCGAAAGCAATGAAACTGGTCATTGGTTATTCCAAATTTGTAGATTTAAGTATCTATCGCCTTTTATTTCTATAATAAGTTACAATGAACTTCCACCGAGAATTTTCACTAACAAACTCGAATGTTTGAATGGGAGTTTGAAGAAGATTTGGTTTTATTAATACAATATTTTACTTATTTATTTCAGCGTTTTGGAGTTTAGGAGCCTTTTCTACTTACATTACTGGTGCCGTATGTCTTCTGTACCCAGCATTACTCTTAAAATATTTTTATAATTCCAAGTGACTGATTTTATACATCAACAGTATTATTTTATTTTTCTAAATTATATTTTCATTTCATTCATCACTTCCATTCATAATTATTTATTACCCTTCATGTAAAAAGATTATGTAGATAAATCCGCAGTGCCTTAAAAAATCAACACTTAGAAATAATAATATGAATTAGTATTGCAATTTTTAATGAAATTAATTGAGAATACTCTGGAGTGTGTTTAGCAGCTCTATTTTAAAAAGATTGTCATTTATTCATAGTCAATTGTCATTGATATTTTGACAGGCGCCGTGGGGCAATTGGTTAGATGGTCAACTGTGAAACCAGAGTCACGGGTTCGATTCCCGCCAGTTGCAAGAAAAAATCCAAGAAAGATTATTTCTCAATTGGTCTGGGTGTTGTGGTGTATTATTCATAAATTCCTTTTATATCCTTTTTTTCCTACCTGCTGATAAGCCTCTAAAATAGAGGCTTTAAAATTATTTTTTTTATATGGGAGTTGCTTCATTGCTTATAATATACAAGGTTTATATTTCAAAAGTGGATTTTTCTGCAATTAAATTTCTTTTAATTTATCTAAACTGTTGGGATCAGGAGGGATATACTAATGTGGGCCAATCAGGAACTTCTCAGCATTTGCTCATGTGGAGAGGAAACCACTTAAAACTCTTCAGGAGAAGCCAGCCCGTTGGCATTAGTCAACAGGCCTTCCATTCCACTAGAGGAGTGTTCTGCATTTTCTTCCCTATTTTGGTTTATTTTACCAATTGCCTGCACTATATTGACCATGTATGATACTACCTCTCGTGTGAGTTCTTTATTACCTATCACTGATGGGATGTCGCATAGATCTTCACCCAAGCTTCTGCATCGCGCCTCCAGCTGTTGTCTTTGAAAGCTGAAAAGGGGGCAATGCATCAACAGGTGAGGGACATCTTGAGGAGTTTCATCGTCGCATGGGCAGCTGTCGATCTCGGAGAGCTTGAAGCGATGCAGGTAGCTCATGAACCCACCATCTGGGTGAGCTCTTAGCCAGCATTCTGCATTCTTCTGAAATCACAGGTATGGAAAATGGTAGCGAAAAACATTTTAGTTATACTTCCGGTAGGTTTACTTAAATAACGATCGTTCCAGAGTTGAAGGGTTCTGCTTCTTATTTTTCTTTTGGCAAAGCTGAGCAGGAAATCGGCAAAATTGGGGGCTGTCTTTCTGAGCATAGCTTCCCGAACGTCCTGGTGTCTGCTTCGTAGCTTCTGGATATCTGTTCTAATGTCCATTACAATAGGGTTGACCGAATTTCGGTCAGTTATTGTATGGACGCCAGATTTGCAATCTGTCAGGATCGTTATTTTCTTCCATCTGGTTGGTGGTTTCTTCAAAACATAGACCAGGGCTTCTCTGATCGCAAAGAGTTTCGCCTGAAACACGGAGCAGAAATTGCCGAGTTTCAACTTCCTCGACGGAAGCTCTATGACGCCATCGTAAGGTACAAACGCTGCATCCACTTTGCCGTCCAAGAAACTGCCATCTGTGTAGATCCTCAACTCTTCCTGCGCCGTCTCAGACAGAACCTGATCATCATAGCCGTGATCTATCAGATAGCGCTCCGCCTGATGAGGAAGTGAGAAATAGTCTCCCACTCCCTGGTAAAATCTGTCCTGCGGCAAGTCTTGCAAGGTGAAGGTCTTCTTCACCTCATATGCTTCTGCAAGCTCCCTGATCCTCACATCGAGTGGCATGAATCCACTCAAAACCTGTGCTGATACCAAGGAGATTGTTCTGTATCGTTTGCATGACCTGATGGCTATTTGTCGTTGGATGGAGTTCAATTTCTTCCGATTGACTTTCCTGTTGGCCGCGTCCACCCGCACGCTTGAGGCGTACGTAATCAGAGGCTCTATAGCACCTACGTATTTTTGCTGCATAACCTCCGGCAACGCACCCCACGGGTCACGTGTTTGTTTGTAATACCTGCGGCTTTTTTACAAACACTATCAACGTGTTTGGACTAATTTAGGTTGCGATTTATGGTTAGACTCAAAACCTTAAAGTGGTCTATATAGTTCAACTGGACTCTGTTCTTATGAATGGCTGGTTGGCGGTCCTTTCTTCTGGTTATAAACATCACATTGGTTTTGTGTTCGGCGAATTGGAGTTTAGCTTTTGAGCCCCATGTTGTGATAATCTTCAGCGCATTGTCTGTCATCCTCTCAAGTTCTGTTGTATTGTCTGCCGCGGCTGTCAAGAGAAGGTCGTCCGCAAATGCCTTCAGTTCGACTCCCGCACCCACGTCTTTCTGGAGTACGTCATCTAAGATGTAATTCCAGAAGCTCGGTCCGCAGGAGGATCCCTGAACGCATCCTTTGGTCATTACCTTTTCGAGAGTGACATCGAAGTGTGACAATACAACTTTCCTTTGTTGATGATAGCTCTTCACCGGCAAGAACAAGTTTCGAGGGCACTTCTTACTGCTCAGTTGGCACATTAAAAATGGCCACCAAGCGTTATCAAATGCTCCTCTTATGCCGAGCGAGATCGCTACGATCATTTTCTTGTCATGCAGTGCAGCAGTCCTGATGACCTTGACTGATGCGTTAAGAGCGCCTTCTGTTGATTTTTGGGGTGTAAATCTGTATTGCTTCTGACTCAACTTACCTTTGCGATGAAAATGCCAGTTGATCCGATTGATCATCAGCTTTTCGAGTAGTTTACCAAATACCGAGATGAGTCCGATTGGTACTAAAATAGAGGCTAGCGGGTTATTCCTTTAGAATTTTTTTTTATTTAGTATTGCTATGATTTTTATGTATTTTTTATGCCTGCTGGTGTAAAAGGTAATCCGCATTGTTTCCGAAATTATAAAATTTATAAGGCACTGAAATAAACACCCGCATGTGATTAACTGGAATATTTACATAAAATTATGTAAAATGTATGAATTTCTAATATTTGAAATTTGTTTATAATTTTTCATGTTTATTTTAGAAAAAAATGTTAAATTTTTTAATCCCTTTTAAAAAACGTTTGTGATTTCAACATCATTTTACAAAAAAATTGTATTTTTAACCTTTGATAAAATTATAATTAAAGTAACGTTGCATTTATTTCACATAATTAAAATGTAGTAGTCTAAAATATAATTGTAGTAACATACAAAGTACATACTTACTCCATAAGGGGGGTTTGTTATGCACTCTTAGGAGTTTAAGTATCATGTACTACCCCTTTTATTACATACATGAATTTTTCCATTATTAAAGAAGAAAATAAAGTTTTTTCCAATGATATATTTTTTCATTTGATAATTTTAATTATGGCGGAATACGCAATGGAGAGGCCATTGGTATCTCTAATTCTCAGCTAAAGTTGAACTTTAATCCGGCTAAACATTTCAAAAATGGCAAATCTGTACATGCGTGGAATGGTCTGTCTCAAGAAATACTTACGGCACCATCTGTTGATACATTCTAAAACAAATAGGACATATTATATAGGAAGTGAAATAAGCTTATCTGAAAGACAAGATAGGGGAATATCGGCTAATAGGCGCTTGCTCCTAATTAATAATAATAATGATATATTACAACAGAGATGTAGAAAATTTTAGAGAACGAAATACGGACGTCTAGGTATTTTCAAAGCCTGTTATTGGCTGGCTTAAGTGGCCACTTTACGCATTGTGTAACATTCACCATTCTGTCTATTTTTGAACATCCACAATTCCTCAACCCTTTCATCTGTCGACTTTGTGAAGTAAAAGAACTGAAACCTTTATTGAAGTAGGCGAGATTCATCATTTATGAGCCTTGTAAATGCCTAGACTTCCATATTTCCTTCTCTAAAATTTTCTCCATCTCTGTTGTAACATCGCGGGTCGATTACTACAACTATAGTCCTTAAAATTTAACATGATTAAAATGATAGCTGCCAAACTGCTGTCGATAGTGATGGGAAATTACTGACCACTAATCATGTACCGATCAAATCTATTTTGTCAGTTTTTTCATGCAAACATGAAACTCTGTTTCAGAAAATTGATATAAAAACGCAAAAACAAGCCTATTGTAGTGTGGTCAAGACAATTATTTACCAAAAAATAAGACATTTATACTTTTTTCATGAACAACATCAAATGAATTATTTTTTATTCGATCAATAATTTACAGTGATCAATTTGTCCTATCTCTAACGTTTTTGCAAAATGATGTAACCTTGTAAGAACGTCGTTTATAATTAGGTTTATTTCAGTTTTTTTTTTAGTTTTAAAGCTGATTTTATATATTTATGTTGATTTATATGTCAAGCGTTGTATTAAAAAAATAAATTAACATGCCAGATACGAATGATTTTTCATGTGTCAATATAAATCACTCCTTAGACGTCACTACAAATTGATTTCCTAACTTTTGCTGACAACTGTCATTCTAATCAAGCCATATTTTAAGGACTATAGGTAACTTCAAAATGAGCCTTTGTGAGTCTCACCCACTAAAAGCACATTTTTTTATCCTCCACGAATGCTACAAATCGACAAGTCATGTACTCAAATCATCATATGATCTGAATGAATCAGGGCTATTTGCAGCATTCGTGGAGGAAGATACAATCATTGTGTGTTTTTAGTGGGTAACTCACAAATGCTGATTTTGATGTTACTCATTGTAGTATGTTAATTACACACAATATGTTAATTTTAATAACTCCCTAGGGGGTGAAATCTAGTCTAAAAATAATATTGATGTTTTTTGTTGATATTTCTTGATAAAACTCCATAGTTAATGATTATGATAAAATTACAAATAAACTTATCAATGAAACTTCTTGGTTTAGTTTTACTTTTTATTATTTTGACCAACGAGCTCTTTCGCCTAAGTAGGCATCTCCCTGTCAAAAATGAAGTATTATGCTAATTTTATCTGTTAAAATGTGTATTTCCCACTCTGTTGTATTTCGCCATGTGTTCTTTTCCCACTTTTTAAATAATAAAAGCTTAATCCCAATTTCGGTCCAAAAACTCCCAAATATGAACTGTTTAGCAAACTAGTTGTAAATATTTATGTTTCTGTCCCCTGTTAAAATACTTATTTGATCTTATCTCCAAAATATGTTAAGAATAGTATAAAAACTGTATGTGTTGTAAACAATTCACCAGTCTTGAAGATGCCTACTTAGGCGAAAGCGCTCAATGGTCAAAATAATAAAAAGTAAAGCTAAACCGAGAAGTTTCATTGATAAGTTTATTTATAATTTTATCGTAATCATAGTCTAAAAATAGCTGATATTTTTTAAATGCTGTTGGTAAGAGGAGAGGGGATAGGATATCCAAAATAAATAAAATGAAAACACAATTATAAATATGATTTTAATGTATATTTTTCCACTTTAACTTTTCCTTTTTCTTTATTTTTAACACACATTTATATCAATATGTCAATGATATTCAATATAATTAATTTATATGTTTTATTTTCTTATCTTCTAACAAACTTCTTATACATTCATAATAATATAATATCTTGAGTTAATGGATCGCAGCTTTAATAAGCTTACTTTTTGGACACATAATTTAATTATTAATATTTTAACTATGTTATTACTCTTTTTGTTAAAACATAATTCATGTATTTACAATAAAGTTTACCCAACTTTTCCATCAAATAAACATAGGATATAATTATTTTCTTACATTGGTGGATACTCTAAACTTAAGAAATCTGGAAAATATATTTAACAAAGAATATAACACAATAGTAATATGTAAATGTTCTTGAGTATCATAATCAAATGACATGAAAAAACTGCCCTTGAAAAACATAAATATGTCGGTAGCTGTACTCAATTTATCATTACAAAAATAGAGGTTTAATTTTTTTTTCTTAAAGTATAATAAATTCTAATACCTCTTGAGTTTGAAATTGAAAATAGGTAGGGATTGATTTTTTAATCACATAAAAAAACTGAACAAAATGCCCATTGATTTTTTCTATTATTGAAAAATCCTGTTTAAAAATAATGTTAAAACATACTTTTAAAACTATATTAACTAAAAATAAGTGGATATGTCATCTTTTGTTTATTTACTACATAGAAGTAAAATCATTGCCATAAAATTAGATATTCTTTTGTGATTGATTTTATTTTAAAATCGACAATAACGAACATAAAATATTTTCCTTTAACGAAATGCTAAAAATAATTATGTACATATTTATAATAAACTTTTTTTATTAAACGGGAGTATTACTAAATATTCACAACTACTTGATATCAATGATTTGATTGAATCAAAAATAATACCGTATTCAGGTATTTATATTTTATTTATGGTAGTAACCACTTCATTCCTAATATTAAAATTGTGTCCCATACATAAATTCTTTTTGGAGTTAATATCAATCACGTATAAGGTATAAGCAAATGAAGAGTTGAAAGAGATTGGTATTTTACAAGACTCAATAAATTTCTATCAAAATGGTTAGGTTAGGATACAAACTTAAAAACTGCTTCATGATCACTATGTGTTAAGAATTATTATAAATATCAATAGTTTAGCAAAACACAATGATGGATAGTTTTAAAACGGTATATATAATTACTAAATACAATGTGTACTATAACATATTTTGCTGATTACATAAATAAATGTATTAACAAAGCAAATACCTTGGTAAGATGGTAACATGAAAATTGGTCAATAATTTAAATAAAACATTTAATATTAAGTCACTGGCATTTTCAAGCCTTACATGAACTTATTTCAAATTTATGAATTCATCAACATACATATATTTATTTACAAATTTTATGAACTAATCTTTGGAATACTTACGATACATAGTGATGTATGTAGTATATTTATAAAATCATTTACAACGACCAAACTATATATTTCTCAAACATATTACATCTTTAGACACATTGATATTTCGAAAAACATTATATTATATAATAATATCAGTACTTCAAATTTATATTTTAAACAATTATTCTAAAATTTATATTAGATATTAATATTTATCCTTTGTCATAATACAAACATGTCAGAATTGTTTACATACTAATACAAAATAATGCAATTTCTACAAAATATTCTGTGGTTCGATAGTATTAACAATTTATAAATCAAAGTCAATTTGTAAATGTTTAAATAGGATATGGTTTTTAAAATATATTTATAGTTTTTATGAACTATAAAAATACCCTTCTTTTTGATATTTCAAGCTGGTTCTCTGAATAAATGCCACAAGCATACAAAATTATAGATCATATAAATCATTATACATAAATATCAATATTATCTATTTAAATATGTAGTTATTTAAAACAATTCACATATTGAAAAACTTGTATATCACAAGTATTATTTATTGACTGAAATGTGTACTTTCATAGGTTTGAAGAATATTCAGTTTTTTAATCAAGTGACAACACTAAATAATATAAATGCCTTTGAATTGCATTATAATATGCAGTATTAATAAAAATAAATAAATTATTTCACGTGGAAAAGTTATTGATGTTCCTGTGAAATATGTTATTTATGCAGCAAATACATTATTATTTTTACATATGTATTATATTCATTTAAAGACATTTTGGCTCTTTAAAATCCAAAAGATAACTCAGATATGTAACAATAATATTATTATTTATTAAACTTTCTAAAATTACATTTTAAATTATTTTTGTAAATATTATGCATTATCAATTTATTTATAAATTTCTATAAGCGTAATACATTAGAGACGATTCTTTTGAGTCATGTTTTCTTATTAAAGGTTACAACATTCTTCAAATCCACATTAAAGACTTTATGTCCTAAATATTATATACCCTTGTGTCAATTTATTAATTCATTGGGCTTTTGATCTTTATGATATTATTTTATATATTTATGTATTCATTTTTTTTGCAATTTCCTATAAAATTATTACTTCTTTATATTTACATAAAAATACAGTCACACTTATTCACAAATTTAAAAAAAAAAACAATCTGAGCGAATGAAAAAATGCAAACGAATGGGCCATTTTTATCAATTTGTTCTCTGGCTTCTAAAAATATTTACGACTAGAATTTTAACTAATTATGAATGAATGTGATGTTATTGATGAAGGCCACATCGCTTATAAGCACACAATTAACATGTCTTAGGTACAGTCATTTATAACAATTAATTAAAATATATATGTACATACCATGGGACAAAATTATTTACGATATGTACTATTGGAATAAGCCTTTATCATTCGGATTCTATCTTCGACGCAATCCAATTCAATCTTTTTAAATGCGCATTTTCGAAATCACTTATTAACTGGAATTATTTCATTCCTATGTCCGATTAAGTATGTTTGAAATTACAATTCTCAAACCTTTTTCCTAAATAGCAACACAGCTTAAAGGTAAACCACTTGAAAGTTCGTGTATATATAAATATGGTTGCCCTGAGCATATGCTTAGGGCATATGCAAAGATCATACATTTGATTCGGGGCCATCTGTGTTGTGTTTGAAGGAAGCTCGAATTCTGGCTGAATAAAGTGCGCACATGTGACCATAGCTTTTATTGTACCACTCTGGTGTTCGACCCCTGGAAATAAAGAAAACACTTACTACTTGTGCCGTATTGAAAGCAATCCATTATGTAAATAAAAAGAGCAAAATTCTTACAAAACATGATTAACGCTGTCTGATGAAAAAGTAAGGAAATCATACAATTTTGTCATTTTAAAATACCATTCTTTCAAAATTGCACAAAATATATTAACTTTTCGACTGGCAGATTACGCTTCTTGAAATTTAGATTAAACTTTGGTTCATTGGTTCAAAGAGATCTAAGTAAAATCTCATATTTATATTTTTAAAAAGAAAAACAAGCATTTTAAATCTCACAAATTTTGCAGCATTTTTCTTAAATTCAATGCAAAATTATTCCTTCAATGATTACTAAACAATATTAAAAATATTCAAACCCTTTTTTATGGAATTAGGTTTTTTTTTTTAAATCAAGAATATAATATTTTGGTTGTGGATATTTCATTTCTACAGTATGATTTTAGCAAAAATTTAATGTTTATATCGGCTATTTGACAGTCATCGAGTCAAAAACAAACTTGTCCAAGGTTCTAGTTCAGAATTATAAACATACATGATGTCATTTCTATTATTGTAAAGTGTTGATATATTTTCTTGATAAACTTCATATAAATAAATGTATGTGACTAACATTTGAACAAAAATTAGTGTTTTTATTTTTTGTTAATCATGGCACCACCCAAATATCCATGTGAGAATTTAGGATTTAAAAAATGTGGTTAAAAATTGATAAAAAAGGATAAATCGTGAGCATACAAGGAAAACTGTATAGGGCCGCGATTATGAACGGCTATCTTCATCGGTATATTATACTTAGACAGTATAAACTAATATCGATATTTATGTACGAAAGTGTGTATATTTGTATGAAATTTCAAAGTATCTTCGTTGGTAACCGGTAATTGAACATGTTTAGGAAAAAAAAATAAAACATATTCTATTTTTCACTCAGAAAACTTAATTTTACTTTGTAGATAAATTTTATCTTTCCATCATAATCGAGGCCCAGGTCAATTTATTGCAATTTCGAGATTTTTTCACCAAGTTTTAGTGCTGGATGTTATCTTTTACTCGAATAAAAAACAAGTCTCCAAAGTATCTCAAAGTTTTTTTTACAAAATTGATAATTGTATATTGATCAAGTTAGTCTATGAATGTCTGCTACTGGAAATATTGACACAATTAAAACACTTCCATACTAACGCAATACATTGCTAATCCTGTCTATGTAAAGCAAAAGAAACTTAAAATCAAAAGTACACTAAATAGCACAACCATTAGTTTGTGACTATATAAAAACTTTAATCTTGATTTGCCAACAAAAAAGAATTCTGATTAAGCCAGTTTTCCTTGTATGCTCATGAAATATTATGTTATTTTATTAGCGAATAAATTTGAATTTATACCCTGAAAAATGGCTGTTATTTTGTTTTAATAATTCTAAAATATATTTTATAATTCTTGATAGACATAGATGATATGAAAATAGCAAATGTCTCTTACTTTGTGTCAACTCTAGCGAGGTGCATGAGTCTCGATCTTCCCTTCCCCGCTGGTTCTATGAGGTATCTGCTAGCCAGTACTACAGCTCGTACTCCACCCAGCAGTATGGGGGCTCCAGCGTGAGACACTGAAGTCTCAACTACACAACACCCTCCACGGGGCAGGTCTGACTGCCATGATCTGAGGAAAAAAAATATTAATATCAATTAATGAAATGCCTACAAGAGAGGGGCTATTTGTTTCGAAAATTTTTTCTGCATATCAAATATCTACACAAAATATGAATATGTACATTAATTTATGTATTATTCATAACAAAACAGTTCCACTTGAGATGTACAAGCAAAAATGCGTTTACTAGTGAAGGATACACGCCAAAAATGGGCACATTGATATTTTTAGATTTTTGAGACATTAATGCCACTTTTTTACCCTATGTGAGTTCAATAGAATATATTTTTAAAATACTCATAAAATGTGGCTTCTTGTCTTATAAAAGGAGAAAAAAAACATGGGTTCACGCTTGGTAAAAAAAATGGTAAAATGCAATGATTCCTGTAATGGACTTAGTTTTGTCTGTTTAAGAATGGAGTTTTTTTTGTTGTTAAAATAGACGTTATTGTTAACTTTTTTCAGTGATTGCATGTTAAAGTATATTTTACATTAAATGAAAACCTACTTTATAAGAACCCAGTATCCCACAAATAAAGTTTTTGATATTATTTTTGCTCTCCTGTAAAATTCATTATTTGTAATCTGTTGTCTTAATGAGTCTGTTTTTGCCCTGTACCCTTCAAGTATAATGAATTGAAATTAGATATTTTTTAATGTGGTTTTATACAAAAAGCTATCACCAAAATGTACAATGCCTGTCAATCAAAACAAAGGTTTACTCTTCAAGGTGTGAAGAGAGCATTCACATCTACAGTATGAGTACATAAAAACGATAAGTAAGATGTGAATTCTTAGATAGTTAAATCTATGATGAATAAATGTGCATCGAATTGATATTTATGTAAATGATTAGATTAGACTATTATTTACCTGAGTACACAGTAATCTTTCGCTTGAAGCGGTGCCATACTTGCAGTCAAGTACTGGAACACTTCAGCTTGTCCATTCAGCCTCTCTACAACTCTCCATTTCAGTAAAGAATCATCCCAAATGTGCCTTTCTCGGAGTATTCTGGAATTAAAGATATCCAAATGTCAAGAAAATACATTCTAAACTAAGAAATAGATTTAACTTATACAAATATAACGTGTAAAACCAATAATTAAGAACTATGTAGACCAGTGATGGGTAACCGCTCACCTGGCTTGTCATGGTCACATCTAGGAATATTTAAAATTTTTGCAGCTCTAGTAAATAAAAGAGTTTTGTTTTTGAACTGTTTATTTATTATTATTAAAAATCAAAAACAAATGATTATTTACATTAGTGACCTTTTTGTTGCTGAATTGTATTTGCAAAATCTTCAGTGAGGAAGTTCAGTGTTTTTTTAACTTTTTTTTATTTGTTAAAAGACTATTAAACTAAGTCAAAATTTTTATTTTTATATATCGTATTATCAGCGCTACGATTTTTTAAAGTTTTGTATTTCTGAAATAACTCCGCGTGTAACATCATAGGTTCATTTCCACTTATTCTCATTCGGTTCTTCCCATTGGTCCAGCAGCGACAAGCAGACCGGAACTCTTCCATAGCTCTCAGATCATAGGTTGATTCACATGAACCAGTGACGTCATTCAAAGTAGTGAGTTTTTATCAAAATATTTTTTTCGTACATTTTCAAGAAACTTTGCAATACAATTTTATGTTCTTATTTTTACCCCGCGCAAGAAAACTTTTTTATCCAATTTCCCGTAGGGCTGAAGTTCCTCATTGAAGTTGGCAACGTTATTAGTCGCTGCCTATATATGATGCGCTAATATATGAGCAAAGAAAGTGCATCACTCGTTCTTAGGCAAAGATTGTCTATAAATGAAGGTGTCATCCAGAACGTCTTGGCGTGTCACCTCTGACATACGTGTCATAGTTTACCCATTACTGATGTAGACCAATACAATGCGGACATGTAAAGATACTAATTTTTTGATAAAACGGCAGTCGGGTGTAATATGGGTGCAGTTTCTTAGGACCCAATATGCAATAAAATGGTTGACTTGACAGCTATGCTAAACAAAAACTACCGTTATAAATACCTGTGTAGGACTTCTGAAGGTGGAGCTTCCACTTCTGTAGTAACTCGCCACAAACGGAGGGGATGACCATCTCCCACCTTCCGGTAACATAATTCGACATGAGGCTCATGTGTGGTAACTGAAACCCAGCCTCTTGATCTGAAAGGATAATTATGAGTTAATTTTGTAGCATTAAAATGTAATGATTATATTGTACATATTATTAAGTGTTTCTAACAGATATTTAGTTGGTTCATTAGCATTGTGTATAAATAAATGTGTTTTGTTTTGAAAACAAAATTAGGACAAAAAAACATGATTTAATGGACATAATATAACCTGGATTATTATAAAAAGAAAAAAATTGTTATTAGTACGTTTTTTTTTATAATTATTCATCATGAAGTGTATAGAAGTAAATGCTGATTCAATCTATTGATAACTTTTTATATTAATGTTGAAATTTATAGCAAGTAATAATTTTTATTTTGTTTCATTATATATTTATTTCATCTACTATTAGAATTGGGGCACGACTACTCAACAAAAAGGAATAATTGTGAGGCACTTAATTTGTATTGCAGAAGTGGGTGTTTTACATGCAATTGAAATCAATGTTTGGAACTTTGCTTTTAGTGGGGGGGTCCTACTAACTCAGTAAACTAATCAACTAAACAGACAACTTGTTAGATTGTGTAATGCAGGATCTATCGGAGCTAACAGTAAGTAACACAGTGTTGACAGTGTGGTCGTTTATGAAAATCTCACCTCTTCGTTGCTCGCCCACTCGTTCTTTGAAATAATTCATAATAAAAGATTAGAAGAAATCTACAAACTTTATGAAACTACAATACATGTCTTTAAAAATATTTATATTCAAATATACTATTTGATTCAAAATATTATAAAAGCCTCTTTAACCTTTTCTGAACCACTTGTATAAATAATATCATCAGAGGCGCAGATAATTATTATTAAATTAGAGGTAAAGAATGAAAATGTATTTAGTTTAGAGAGTAAATAAGATAGTAAAATAACAATCTACTGAAGAGTAAGTAAAAATTTGAATGTTATGCATTCTACTCTTGTTAAAACATTAAGTATAACTGGTGGAATTTGAAGCATTTATTTTACCAGTAGTAAAAGTAACACTAATTTATTTCATAATCCATTAACTTATCAAAATACTATTAAAAACTGATAACAACTGTCATAACAAATGTTAATCATCATTGGCACTGGATTGGTACACCAATTGCAGCATATCTCGATCAATTTTTGTTACATGAAAGTAAGGTGATCAGTCTTACGCTTCAGGTACCAGTCCAAGGACTATGAAATATTCTAGTGTAAAAACACCTTTTTAAATAAATATTTAATATTTTAAGTTATTACAATACTAAAAAGGTTTAGAAAATACTGTCATACAAAAGCAAAATAAACTATGAATTAAATCCAGATACCTATCAAAATAAATATAATTATAAAACTAAAAAGAATAGAAAAAAAAAACTAGATTATATTGAATATTAAAATAATTCAATCCAAAAAAAAACATTTAGAAGTTTTAAGCCCTTTAAATGTAAAAAGTCATTTTTTTAAATAACTTACTTTTCTCTGGCTTCTTTGAGAAGTGCTTGAGTACTCGCTTGCTGGAATCCTTGCCAATCTTGCTGGAACTCTGACCCCAATTCTTCCAAAGTAACCTTAAAAGATAAATATATTAAAATACGTTCTTGATCAACATTTACTCTACTCTATTAAAGAGTCACAGTTTTTTGCAAGGAATAAAATACGAAGTAGTCTGTATCGGATTGTTGGAAAAATATGTATCTCCACGTTTAAAAACTAAAGAAAGTGGTTCCATTATAGCACAGGGAACATTATTTAAAGTAGTTATGGACTGAATGAAAGGTGCCATAATTTTTGCCAAAGAAGTGAAGTGACACCATGAAAAGAAAAAGCTAGAAAAAATAGCTAACCGGTATGCTTTCTTCAAGACTGTTGAATTTGCATCTCTGCAGTGTATCTGCTGTTACCGTGAACAGCTCTCGATGTCTCTTGATCAATAACAAAAGGCAATCGTGGGCTGCCCGACTTTCGTTCAGTTCTCTCGGGTCTGGTGTTGCCACACCGGCTATTCCTGTTCCACCACCTCTTCGTCTGCGAGGAGATGCAGATGCAGATCTGCCAACATGATAAGTAATAAGCTCATTCCATAATTCCAGTTTAAAATATTGCATAAATATTCTAAAAATCCATCTTATCATAAAGCCATTGTAAAAAACTATTTATATTATGAAAACAAATCAGTGTTTGGATACATTTTTGTTAATTAAATCCCCTTTGCCCAAAATTCTACAATTTCTGTGTCAAAATTTGTAATAATTAAAATTGATTAACGTATTTCAAAAACTCAATAAGTTAAACACTTTCTTGTACATGGTATGTAGAATCTTGCACCGCATCAATTAGTGAGTAATTTCTTGTTTAATAAAAACAATGCGATGATTTTAAAAATGTCTTATGAATTACCTGTTGCTATTTCCTTCCTTATTGCTATTTTGGCCTTGCGGATGATGGTGCAGTCTTAGTAAAGTGGGAGCGAGGCATACTGCTAGATTTGAGGCTGTCATCTGGTTGGTGGCAGAGTGATCAGCAACCTGAAAATTAGTAAATCTCTTATAGAATGTGTATTCAATCAATAAAATATACATTTGATTGTAATCAACTTGTAAGTTGATTTTTTAAATATGTATACAATACCTGTTGAAGGAAGGCCAGCACAACTTGAAGAGCTTCTCGATGTTCTTCAGGAAGGAGAAGAAGTGCGCACTGAACAGCATCTTCTCTCATTGGTGGTGGAACATCTGCGTATAGATAATCATATTTTTAACTAAAACCTTTGGAGAAAAGTAAGAGATCTGTATTCTTTGTTATAGTTATGTTATAGGTAGATTTTGAAGCATAAATTTCAACTGAGAAATTATTTTCACCCAATTGTAGATTTAAAGGCACCATATTTAAAAGGTCGTAAATAACTGATTGATTAAAGTAGGAATATAAAATAATGTTTTTTAATTTGACAACTTGAATTGATTGTATTCACTGCGCTAAATTTTATAGTTTGATGTAACTTACGTTGGAAAATAGCAATGAATGTCTCGCTCAGTTTGTTTGTAAGCAGCGCATCTGGTAATTCTCTAAAGTATTGCTTAACCATGTCTGCTACATCGTGAGCCTGTTGCTCGTCATATGGAGCGAGGGTTGCTGGAGGAGGAGGAGGACTGGAGCCAGACCCGCCTCCTACACCGGTGCTACCAGCACTCTCTGCTAACTGCCGCAGACGAAGAGTTCGCGATCGGACACCCGCTTTACGAAAAATGCCAATCTGAAAATACAATTTAAAATGTACAATGTAAAATGGTTTATTTTTCTCAAATCTTATGAATCACAAAAAACCAAGCTTTATTTGGTTAAACAATTCGTCGTATTTCAGATATTTTGAATACATATCATATTTATATAAGGGAACTTTACAATATTTTTTATTCATTAAAAATCTGTTACGACATTCTGACATTGATAGGGTTAAGAATATGCTTGGGTTATCCGAGAAGGACAAAATTCCATTTGTCTCAAATTTTTGGTAAAAATCCAATATTAGAACAACTCAATGATATTCTTAATAAAAACACACACAACTAAATAAACAAAGTAAAAAACATATTGGAAACACCTTTGAGCATTTAAGAAAAGATTTACAATTCTATTCTAAATTAGGAGCCCTTGTACTAAATTTACCAACCTTCCATAAAACATTTTAAATCAATAAATAAATTGCAATAATTTGGTTTTACATGGAAAACGATCTTTGTATCTGTGCTACTGGTAATGACCTAAAATTGTATGCATACATATATAAATACTATTATCTATTATCGAATGGTTTTGTTTATCCCGTAAAACAGCTGATTCATTATTACACACGGTTATGTGTATATTGGCTTAGCAGCACAAATAATTTGATGTAAATACACTTGTTTATTTTCCAAGATTTAAAGACGAATGTGAAATGATAATCTTAAACAAAATTTAGCGTAGTTTGAAGATACATATAGAACAAACCTGATCAAGTGCGTTATTTCTAAGCCATCTTAGTGCAGTCTGTATGGGTTTTGGTAGAGCATGTCCAGTGCGTTGAAGTGAAACCAATAATGGCACTCCAAAAACAGTCTTATCTGCAAATAAGATAACCAATATTAGCTAAGCCGGACATATTGACATGTATAATTAATACAAAGTAAAAGTTGATGTTAAACCTTTGTAATCAGGAGCTTTGATTTTTCTAATGAATTTTGGCAACTCCCAATTCCAGCCAGTTCTGTGTGTTGGGCAGTATCTTTCCATGCAAGCTGTCAGCTTCAGCAAAGCTAGTTTCCTTAACACTTGTAGCTGACCACATGACATAGCAGCCATTGGGCGAACACCTGTTAACCAATGAAACATCATTATTAAACCACTTAAAAAAATGGTTAGTCTAATGTCAAGTAGCGACTGTCATAAGGCATAATAATTATCGAAGCTACCGTGTGTAGTGATATTAATTACCTAAATCTTCCCCTTCGTGCTGTGGAACAGGCTGAGGAATCGTTACATTAGAGGAAGGACGACTTCCCAATGACGAACTCCTTTGGAATGAATGCCATCTCTGAACGTTACCCCTGAAAAAATACATGTTCAATAAAAAGTTTACTTATTTGCACGAACAAATAGAATATTTACAATAAATATAGAAGGAAACCTTACTTTGTTTTTGGAATGACTTCAGTATTAACTTTATCTTCAAGTTCATCATGAGACTGCTGAGATTCTTGACTTCCACTGAGTTCACTTCGAGATGCTGATTTTTCTCGTTTGAAGCTCCGGTCTCTATATCTATTTTTAAAAATCATTAGAATCACAACATTTGGACACCAATCGTTAAATTTTATGGTATTATTATTATAAACTACCAAAGGGCATTTTTTATTAGTTCAATTCTGGATGTAAATTTGAAAATGTTTTCCCAGAAAAAAAATGTGATTTGCAAACTTAAGTTAACTAAAAACAAATAATGAACAAATTAAAATGTTAATTTTTTTATTTGATTTTATGTGCAATTGTAATTTTGTAGGGTCTTTTTCCAAAGTTGACTATTTCCAAAATACGAAAACTCTAGTTTTAGATCACATCATATAGTATTGGGGACGTAAAACATGTTGACATAATTCATTTTTGCAAAAACGCATTAATTTTGGGAGATCTTGTTATTAAAGAAATCATTTATTTTTTAAAACGAACTGTTTCCGATATGGACATAAAAATAACATTTCCAAAAAAAAAATTCCCATGAATCAGTCAGTTTTGGGAAAATTCTAAATGAAAAAAAAAGGATTTTCTCAAATATTTATTGGTTTATTTGGTGAACCATCCTAATTTTTTCATGAAATAAAAACACTCGTCAAACATTTTTAACCTCAGAGTAAATGCTATAGACCCACCCGTTAAAAATTATTTTAGGATTATGAATCACGAAGTTAGCTATAGTTTACACCAAAACAATGAGCCATAGGTACTCAGGTCAAGAATTGCAAGCACAGCGACGAAAATGACAGTTACACATTTGTTGTTAAACCAAAAACCTACATATAGCTGTAGCACGTTATTACCCCGAGTTTTTAATTGTATTCAATTCTTATATTTTTTATTACTTCAAACAGTCTATAATCAAAAACTTCAACTTCTAAAAATGTTCGAATTTGGAAATAGTCAGTTTTGGATTTTTATGGATTGATTTGAAATATAAAAAAAAAAAAAAAAACAAAATATATATTTATTTGTGTAAAATATTTTTTGCAGTCTTAGAATATTTCATTTTTGTAAATGACTACATGTATCATACCTTCGGCTTTCCTTGAGATTGAGGGAACCAGCTCTCATAGCCGGCCTATGCTTGGTCGGGCTACGGGAGCGACCTCGCGGCGGCGGGGAGGGGGGAGAAGACGGAAGTTGAGCTGCTCCTCTTTCTTCGTCAGGAGGAGAAGGGGGTTCCACCAATACCACCTGCAGCAGAAATATAAACAGAATTAGCAAAGAAGTCAAATACAATATTACGATAAGTTTAAAATAAAGAGTCAAAGAAGTCACATTATTTTACCAGAAGCCATAAAAACGTCCATATTATTTATTAGCTTTTACCCGTATAAGAGCTTCTGTTTATCAATAAGAATTTTCCTGATGGAATGATATATTCATAGAATTAAGAATAGTCCAGAAGAAGCGTAGAATCATATTTGAATACATCGGACTGTGTCCTAAAATCCCCCACTATGCCCTACTTTCGCCGCGCACATTCGTGATGTTGCCGCGTAATGTTGCGCAATGGGAAAAAATATAATCATAACACAAATGTAAGGTAAAAAAAAGTAATCTGTTAATTTCTGTAAAATGTTATTGTGCACGCGGGAATATTGATTAATACAACAGAGTAGATAAGTAAAGGGTCATTTAATAAGTGTAATTGAATTAATGAACTTTGAACTTAAAATATCAAACAAATTTTATTTTATTTAAAACTGATATATTATATCATGTAGTAACTAATATTCAATGTTTTAAAGATAATGTCGGTCAAATGTCCGCCACAGAGTTGTTTAATCCGAGGTCCAATTTTCATTAGTTCTCTCATTAGATGAGTAAAGTAGGGTAAAAAAATTGACTACCCAGGCAATACTAACGAAATGTTCATTTAGTTTTCTTCGACAATCTGACAGATGGAAAAATAATAAAATTTTTAAGTAATGTATTTGCTACTTACACATTAATTTGCTAATTACACATGAAATGTGATCCCATCCTGTTTGTTTAAGATACTAGCAGTATTTTTACACTTTAAAAGGACACAACACGGCATAGTTGAATTCAAATCAGGAGTTGCGTTCTGAGCGACGTCCACAAAGAAACTAATGGGTCAAAACGTAAAACTACTCATTTATGAGTAGTTTAGTCGCCTTCTGTTTAATGCTCGTATGCGGTTTCTGGACTATTCTTAATTCTATGGATATATTTTACCGGAATTTAAAGAAGCTTGGGCTTCTGACTATCACTATTGAAGAAATACGATTATCCGTTAGTCTATGGCGACGTAGCATCGTTATTCTGTTTACAAATCGAAATTAGTTAGGTAATTTATTAGTTTTGTCGTTTATCAATTTTCCCGACGGAATGCTTTAATTTTTTGAGATAGAAAGAACTTGTATCGATTGCCAGTCCTCTTATTACAAAACCAAAACGAAAAGCAAACCAAACTAACCATAGATAAAACAAGTCAATTATAGAAATTTAAAGAAATAATTTCAAACTTATTCGTTTTGACATCCCAACTTACCGCCTACTCACTTTCAAATAATGTTATAATTAAACAAATTTTAACATGAAAATAATATAATTTAGGGCATTGGAAGCAAAGATAGCAATATTCATTAGCCATTTTGTTAGACCAATGACAGGCTTGAGATTTAAATTTTCAAAATGGACGTGCCATAAAGAAAGTTTTTTGAATTCGTGTTTCTATTATAGGTAATTTATTAGTGTCTTAAAGTTTAAGTTCAGTAAAAATAACATTTCTAACTTTATGTTAGAGTCTTTATGACTCTCTTTGGCATTCGTGTAGCAGTTTTTGTTATTTTTCTCGAAAACACCAAAATGGGCGTTTGCTATCTTTGATTCCAATGCCCTCAATTGACTTGCTTTATTATTATCGATATTAAAATACACATTATTTTTATTGTACTATTTTTTGATTCGGGATGAAAAATAAGTATCATATTAATTTTACTTCTCACATCTCCGGTTATCCCAAAAAATATGTTAATCAGTCGCTCCGTTGAGACGTGAAGGAAACATAAACAAACAAATACACTTTCGCATTTATAATATTAGTGTGAATGAATAGTATGGATTCATAATAATGATAAATTGAAACTGGTTAGATTTTTTTTCCTGGGCAATCTGTTAGAAATGTGTCAGAAAAATTGTAATAGTAAAAATTGAAACATAAATTATAAAATATGCCAATAAAAAAATAATAAAGTAACCAGGATATAATTAAAACAGATAAAATATTATGTTAAGGAAAATATTGTAAAAAAAGGAGCAATAAGTAAAAAAATCGTTTTAGGAAAAATTGTGACGAAAGAAAAAAAGTGAATAGCATCTCCAAAAAAATTCATTAACACTGAAGCATAATGTGCAATCAATGATTTCTTACCTTAGTGTTATTACTGTTGGCATCTTTGAAGTAATGTTGTCTCCAACTCGAAGGCTGACACTCGGAATCGCTGAGAGCTCCAGCATCATCCTGTCTAATACTCCGATGCAGCAGCTTTTTGGCCCGGCTTCCGAGCTTAGATCTGGATGAAGTTCTATGATGGGCCGAGCTTTGGCTCCCGTCGGAACAGTAACTAGAGCTATCATCACCAAAGGGCGTAGGACTTAGTTTTACTTGACCGACGAAGGACGGACCGGTAGAAGTCATAGGAGAAGGAGGCATGGTAGAGAGAGGCGAGGGGGGGTGCGATCTTATAGGGGACGCGGGATAGTTGGTAGGAGATGGAAAATCGATAAAGTGTATATTTGCTGTTGGCGATATATCGATACAATTTAGATCTTTCATTTTCTGTTGCATTGATATGACGTCGTACACTTGGGGTGATGATATGACTACTCCTTCTCTATTTTGACGCTTCCTTCTCCGAGATTTGATGGACTCCACTCTTCTGAGAAAAGCTTTGGCTCCATCGCGAAGGCGTTCTGATCCAGTGCGGCGAAAACGAGAACCCTGTTCGTCCGAACAATCCCCTGCAGCCATTTCTTGCCCGGGTACTGTCAACCTGAAGAAAATTAAAAAATACATCAACATTAGCCTTCTAGAAAGCTCACTAACACGGTAAGGGAAACATGAGATATTCATTAGAATGAAGCATTCTTGACTTTATAATACATTTAATATTGTGTTATGTGATGTTAACATAACAAATATCACTGTGCATACATGCTTATAAACATTCGCATAGTAAAATAAATTGGGCTGATTTATGTTAGGTTAGGTATAACACCTTACAACAGAGATGAAAAACATTTTAGAGAAGGGAATATAGAAATCTAGGCATCCACAGGGCTTATGGCCTGTCATTAGCTGGTTCAAGTGGCCACTTTACACATTGTGTAACATTCTGACTGATTTTTACTGTCTATGTTTTATGAATGTATGTATGTGTATGCGCATGGGTTTATGTACATGTGTGTGTATGTATATATGTGTGTATATGTATGTGTATTTATGTGTATGTGTGTATATATGTATGTGTGAATGTGTGAATGTGTGAATGTGTGTATGTGTGTATGTATATGTATCAAAATGTGTGTACGAGTAAGGTTATATTTTATTAGTCTGTGCTTTCTTTTAACTTGTCAACTATTATCATGTATTCAAATGTAATTGGCTAGCTTGGAACGGGGTATGTACCATTGTTAGCTGGGCAAAGTGAACATAAAATTGTATTTGTGATAAAATATATAAATGAATAAAATAAAAATACATAAAAAAGTGGCCACTTTACACACTGTAGAACATTCGCCATTCTGCCTATACTCGTATTTGAACACCTATATTCGGGATATATTATTTTTCTCTTTTCACCCAGTTGGGAGATATTTCTGTTTGCATAACTCACAGATCGGGTGGGTTTTCTGGCACGCCAGCTGCTCGGTCCCGCAGGTTCTGCTCGGCTATGGCTCGGTCTGCGATGGCTTGGAGTCGCTGCTGGGCTTGGGGAGTGATGTCTACCACGCGCGACCAGCGCCGAGACTTACGCTCGTACTGCCAGTTCTCTGACAGAGCACACTGGTTCTCCTCGTCTGACTCCTCGTGCTGAAACAAAGAGAGAGACAATTGTTATTTTCAATTTCTAAAATTTAATAATTGGTATATTTTTTAATGATTTTAACATTTTACAATGAATTGCACGGTGTTGTACTTAGTGGAAATATTGTTTTGGGAACCCCCAATGAGACGATACAGATAAACATTAACTAGTAGACCCGTACAAGCATTCTGCTAAGCCCTCAGAGTAATAATGCGTAACTTAGAGAGAAGCCCTATCACTATGTTTCATAGAACGCAAGCGATGTTGGTTTGTTGGTTAGCGACCAACTGGCGGCCATTTTGTATTGTTTGACAACATAAACTTAACGGTTCGATCGGATGCTTTTGTAGCTGTGCTTGGCTTTGTTTGTAAATAACTAGGATATTTACGTTATAATAAATAAAAATCGACTATGGTGAATTGCAGTATATTTGGTTGCCGCAGTAGGAGCTTCAAAGATGTTAAAGGTGACAGTTTTCACAGGTAATTGATTTCGAATATTTTTCCATGATTTTCATATGATTTTTGGCATTTATTGTCCCGACACGTGTATTATATCACTTAAAAACTTTTCTTATATCGACATATTTACTTCAGATACTATTTTTTCTCAATTTGGGAGATCAATTTGTGAATTAAAGTATACTGTTGATAATGACAGTTGATTACGGGCAATATGTCGATGCCGCACTAGGCATCCATATAAAGTTTGAGTTTTTATCGAGTAGAGGTCGATTCAAATTTTACTTGAAAATAGCAATGTTAACCCTGAAATCGCATCTAAAATGACGTGTCCAAATTTCAGGCCGCTACGACTCGCCATTTCGGAGGTGTGACGGACAAACAACCAAACTCAACACAGGACTTTGGTAACATAGGTATATTGTGAATAAAATGAATAAATAAATAAAACAATAAACACACACATGTATTTTCAGTTTTATAAAATAAATATAGGCGAATTATAGAAAAATAAATTGGAATAACCCTGCAATAATAAATACACAGGTACACATTTAAAATGCAAATTAATATCCATTTGGCAATTCGTGACCTGAGTACGGCCCATTGTTTTGCTGCGAACTGTAGCTAACTTAATACCCAATAGTCATTGAATGGTTTTCCTACGTTTGTGCTCCTCTATAGCTTGGCGCATAATTACTCTGAGGCTATACCACACTACTTCACTTGTTTGACTTAAAACAGGGTTACATGTTACATTGTTATGCCGTGTTGTGGAGCGGTGTGTTGTGGAGCTATTTGTCGCGTACTACTTCTATGTATTTTATATCAGTCCCTTCTTCTGACCTTAACATTATGTTTCATAATAAATACTGTAACCTTGATATTAGTCATAACTGTGAAAAGTGAAAGCTGAAAAGTCGATAAAATATTCCGGGTAACGTTAGACTGTCAACTTATAACATACTGAAAAAATCGTTAACCCATTGAGATATTTGACCAATGATTTCAAATGTTTAACTATTTTTATGTGCGTCCAAACACTAGCAAAATGGTTAATTATGCTCTTGTTCAGTCTCCTCTTTCTTATGGGATAATTGGCTGGGGAGGAGTCCATAATAATTGAATGAAGTTTTTGGAAACCGAACAAAAACTAATTATTAAAATAATACTTCACAAAAATTCAACTTTTTCCTCCAACCAATTATTTCAAGAAGCTGAACTTTTGAAACTACGAGAAATCTAAAAAGGAAAGCCTAAAATATGTTTTTAAACGCCAACACTTACTTCCTAAAAATTTGGAAAGGTCTAGTCAAAGATTGAATAGTATATTTGAAATCCCTTTTTGTAAATCTAGACTCGGGCAAAGACAATCATTTTTCATAGCTACAAAACTGTTCAATTAAATGAATTATATTAATTTTTTCGATAATTTTTTTTGTTGAAATTATGGATAAAAAACGCAGATTTAAATGGCTTATTTTTTAATCAATAGCATAACGTACTTTTAATATGATTTGCTCATTTTCATTGACAAAAAAAATGTATTCTAGCACTTATTTATTATTTTTTGACATATATCGTATTCTTCCAGTAGCCTATGTTTAAATCAAAAATAAAATGTATACCCACACACAGGCCAAGCCTTTGTGGGATTTTTTTTGTGTTTATGTAATAGTTTTTTTTTGTATTTGTAACTTACGAACACAGATTGTAAAACGCAAAGAAAAATTAATAATACATTTTTAAAAAGACACCACGCGAGAACAGCGTGATTCTACCCATATAAAATACATAGAAGTGATACGCACTAGATAGCTGTCCAACACACCGCTCCTTAACACGAGATTAAATAATAATACACTTTAAAAAATACACCATGCGAGAATAGCGTGATTCTAGCCATATAAAATACATTTAAGTGATACGCACTTGATAGCCGTCCAACACACCGCTCCTCAACACGAGATTACAATGTAACGTAACCCTGCCTTTATCCTTGGTTTATAATCTTGCATTTTTTTTAAAAAATATATGTAAATATAAATAAATACAGTCGGCACGATACAAGTTGAAGTAAAAGAAGAAAATATTATTTGTTAGAATTTGGAATGAGTTTAGTTTAACTGTGTTTGAATAAATACAAATACGCATTTATTTTGTAAAAATGTTACCCGACAAATAATCTAGCGTCATGAGAAAAAAAACCTTTTTATATCAAGTAAACAGCAAAAAAAATTCGAATCGAGAGATTTATAAGCAAAAACACAATGTAGATATGCCACTCACTGGTTTTATACTCAGAAATAATGAGGAACTTTAGCCCTACGGGAAATTGGATACAAAAGTTGTTTTCTTGCGGACAGTAAAAAATAAAGCATTAAATTGTACGGCAAAGTTTCTTAAAAATGTACGAAAAAAATAATAAAAATATTTTCTTAATAGCGCACTATTTTAAACGACGTCACTGATTCATATGAACCAACAAATGAATTAAGAGCTGTGAAGTATATCCGGTTAGCTTACCGCAAACGAGCCAATCGGAAAAAACTGATAGAGAAGAACCTTTGATGTCACACACGGAGTTACTTCAGAAATACAACATTTTCAAAAATCATATGCATACGACATAAAAATAATGAAAAACTAATTTTGGCTTACTTCAATAGTCTATTAACAAATATATATTTTTTAAAAAGACACTGAACTTACTCATTGACAAATTGTGTTTTTACTTATGATTACTTACAGTTTTTAATAGTTTGCATAAATTTGACAAATACTAGAAAGCGTCATAACTCAAAATACGACTTTTGCAAATAGCTGCCCTTTTTGCTTATGTTATCCGTTCAAATTGTTAATGACGGTATCTGATCGCTTCGTTGGCTGTTTTGCGGTAAATCATCCTTAGCGTGACGCAATGCGTTATAGGAATTATGTGACTCGGTAATTATGACGGCAGTAATGTCCTAAGCGACTAGCAGTTAATACCTCCGCAGCGCATTCTTTCGGTCGTTAATTCCAAAATGATGTGTGTTATATTGGCTGCTAATATTTCGAGAGTTCTTGTTTTGTTTCCACAGACCATGGGCTTAACGTAACCCTAAAAGAAATAATCCAATGGCGTCAAATCACAGAATCGCGGAGGCCAACTGACAGGACCATTTTTGGAAATAATGTTGTCCTCAAACTTGCCATGCAGTAAATTCACGGTTTTACAAAAAGCTCCATACATTAAATTTGACAAACTAAAAACATATTTAAAAAAAATTACAAGATTTGTTCTAGTGTAAGGCGTTCGATTATCAATTTCAGTATAAACACTATTTTGAGTTTGTCCAAATTTTTGTAGACAAGGACTAGATTCAACTCCCTGGGGAGCTGTTTATATTAACATATTACAACATAGATGAAGAACATTTAAGAGAAGGTAATATAGATGTCTAGGTATCTACAGGGCTTATGACCTGTCAATGGCTAGTTTAAGTGGCCACTTTACACACTGTGTAACATTCACCATTCTGCCCATATTTGAACATCTATATTCCTTCAATTCTTTCATCTGTTGATGTTTGTGAAGTTAAAGAGCTGAAACCTTTATTTAGGCGGGTGAGAAATCTGAACAAACTCAAAATATTGTTAATAAATCCACCTGGTCCATGAAGACGTATAGAAATTGAAAAAATAACATTTTCAGGCGTTGCCTAGTTTGTTGGTGAAATAATTAAATTAGATGAATCTCACCCGCATAAATAAAGGTTTCAGCTCTTTAACTTCACAAACATCAACAGATGAAAGAATTGAAGGAATATAGATTTTTATTTTATTTTATTTAGAAAACATACAGTCATACAAAATAAGTACTAAGAACAACAATTTTTTAACATAAAAAGACCAATTAAGTTTTCATAAATTAAAAAGATATAAACATTAAATGTGACAAAAAATAAAAAATAAATAAGAATTTTAAGTGAGAAAAGGATAATTGTTGACATTTGCGTTTTCCATGGAGGTAATAAATTAAAATAAATAAAAATACCGAATGTTCACTCCGAACCATCCACGCACACACATGAACGCACATATAAAACATACACAAACATATACATTACATGTGGTACATATACATAGCATAAACCACTCAAGATGTACATTCAGCAACTATCCCAAATAATCGACCCCATGAAGAAATTTTCTGTACAAATGCAACGTGCAGTTAAAAATGTCTACATCAATACTGAGTCCGTTATAATTTCTACAGGTATGTCTAATGAATGAATTCGAGGTATAATTGTTTTTACAAGTTGGTACATAAAAAAGGGAATTTAATCTAGTATAGCGAAGAGGACAACGGAAACCAATATTTTGTAAAAGATACGGCGAATCAACTATGTTATTGAGAATTTTGAAAAGAAAAATTAAATCATATCTAAGGCGCCTTTTTTGTAGTATGTATGTAGTATAGATGTTCAAATATGGGCAGAATGGTGAATGTTACACAGTGTGTAGCCACTTAAACCAGCCATTGATAGGTCATAAGCCCTGTAGATGCCTAGACTTCTATATTACCTTCTCTTAAAGGTTTTTCATCTCTGTTGTAATATGTTAATTTCAGTATTGTTCTGTAACAATTCGTGTTCTGTAGCACGAATGTAAAAAAACAGTTTTCATTCAAGGAGACCGATAAAATGTTTAATCACGAAAAAAAAATCCGTTAGGTAGTTCGTCCAACGTCTGGGATATAATCGCTATTTAGCAGAACCCACAGGAAAGGTAACAAAAATGTTTTTTTCATCTATTTATCATGCTTTTGAATTCAGGAAACTGCAGCGTGCAGGATACGAACTTACACATATCCTGACAGGACATGGCGGATTTATGAGCTATTTACACAGATATAAGATATCTGAGATCAACACTTGCCCATGCGATAATGTTACTCTCCAAGATGTCTCCCATCTATTGATGCATTGCCCCCGTTTTAGTCTGCAGAGAATGCAACTGGAGGCGCGATGCAGAAGTTTAAATGAGGATTTACACGATGTTCATGTAGTAATTAGTCATAAGGACTTGTCAAGAGAGGTAACATTATACATGACATATATATTAAAGGCAATAAAAGGTATCAATGATAGCAGGGCACCAAATGCCGAACACTCTTCAAGTGGATCGGAAGATCTGTTGACGAATTACAACGGTCCGCCTTCTCCTGAGGAGTTTTCTGTGGTTCGTCACTAGAGCAAATGCTGAGAAGCTCCTGAAACAGGTCACAGCCGAGACATCCCACCCGATCCTTACATACTATATCAACTAAATAACTAAACAAAGTTTTTCATTGAAGTAAATTTAATATATATTTTTTTTTGAAGTAAACAAATAAATAACTATCTCTTTGAAGTAAATATAAACCTTGTACATTACAAACAAGGTAAAAGAATAATGCAACTCACATATTAAAAAAATGTCTGGGATAGTATTCTGAATCATCTCTACCCCCTAGAGAGTGATTAATTTACGGTTTTTTTGCGCGCGTTTACACTTTGCTTCATATCTGGCCACACTGATGACTAAACGTCAAATAAATATGAACACGTGAAATCAAGCATGATAATTTTCATAAAAAAAACATTATTGCGACCTTAAACATTATCCAAAACACTTAATTAGGTTGAATTGACCAAACCGCATTAGTTTTTTTTCCGTTTTTTAAACAGCTTTATTCATCATTTCACGTTTAATCACCAGTGTGGCCATTATGTGAAGCAAATTGTCGTCGTAGTAAAAAAATAAGAATCCCCAAATTAACCACTCTCCAGGGGGTAGATAAGATTCAGAATACCACCCTGAGCGAACAGTTCTGTGAAGTTGATCATCTTCCCTTCACGTAGGTATTTGATAAATTATTGAATGATCGACGTCAACTGCAATTGGAGTAGCAATTTATTGCTCTATGTACCACTGGTGCGGATAGAGAAACGACAATGACCACTAGCACTGCATTGTTACGCCAAATGCAACGTATTTCGATATGTAAGGGGGCTAACCTTACACATCAGGTGCCAGCCCGGGAACAGTTAAATATCGCAGTAAACTACCTTTAAAATAAATATTTCACGTTGACCCCGTCAGGAATCGAAGCCGGGACCTCAGGCATGTTAAGCGAACGCGCCAACTATTACACTACGAGGCGGACTTATCTACAGTAGTATTTTTAACCGAGGGGAGCTTTTGAGTCGAAAACGTTCGTCAAGGGTTCTGGTTCTATTTCACACCCTGCTCTGTATTATCCATCCGCCCGGACACGGGAAAACTTTTAAGGCTATAATACATTTGGGTTTATTTTTAAGTTAATCAATTAGCATAATATTCATGCTTCTAAATATCAAAGTTAACTTAAGCGAAAAATTGTTCCCCGTAGAGGTAGGCAGAGAGGATGACATACATCCTAGCTTTTTTTGCATTACGGCCAGGAGGCCCAATTACAGTACAGAACACCCGGGCTTGAGAAAAATCACATTTTTTGTGTTCTCATCGGGAATCGAAACCGTCAAGCGTCTTAACCACTTTACTAAGGAGGCCGTCTTCCACATTAATACATCTTGTCATTCATGCCCTTCGGTTCTGTTTGCTTTTGACATGACCAGACTTACGATTTTGGTTTATCTGATCATGCCACGTCTTCTTTGTTCTTCCTTGTCCTTGATTACCGTTCACTCTCATCATATACATCTGTTTTACCATTATTTCGTCATCCATTTGTTCTCCATGACCAAACCATCTCAGAGACTCTTTCTTTCTTATCAATTATATCTGTCTCAGATTTGGACTCTCGGCTGATTTCATTATTCGTAACTCTGTCATATATTGATTTCCCACACATTCTTCTAAGATATTGCATTTCGACCGCGTTCATTGTGCTTTCATCCTTCTTCTGCCAGTATTATATTCCATTTCCATTCATAAGTGTTGGAACTAAAACTTCGTTGCGCACTGCCAGTCTAGCTTCGATTGACATATTTTTATTAGCAATTACTGTGCTTAGAGCTCCGCTCATTAAATAAAATAGATTTGAAAAATATGTATTTCACATAAGCGCCTCTTAAATTAATAAAAACTTACAATATGTTAACTAAATAATTCACTAAACATTTCGCACGTATAATATAAAATAATTGGTAAACAATTAAAGAGCGGTAACATTAAAAAAAAAAAAAAAAAACAATTGAACGCACCGATACATTGTACACACGAAGTAAAATTCCACAGATTAGATTTGAAATTGAAAATGTCATCCAAAATTGTAACACTACAAATGCACCAATCATAGGCCGGTCAAAGAAAAATGCGATCGAGATTGTTTGACGTTTGGATTCCGAATGGACGCGACTGTGGCGGGAACTTAAGACGTCACGCTACACGCACCGCTAAGTTTAATGTAAAATGCGTATATTATTATAATCTATGGTTAACTCGCGCACAATACCTCCATAAGTACCTTCGGGTCACATAACTTGATATGATGTAATAATCTTATTCTTTACGGAGCTATGAACAACTTCAAATCAAGTTGTAAAACTGGCATCTCTCGGTGGGCGGGAAAAGTACCTACGTTCCTACCCATGAGAGTGCACTATGGTTATTTTACAGTACATATTAGCCCATATCCCAACATATCATAGATAATTACATTTCAATGAATAAAAGTTACATACTTAAGAAAATGATCATCATCAAACTCTTATCCACACCCGATGGTACATATAGCACTGCATTGGTACAAGGACAGTGAAAAATTGCATTGTAAGACCACATTATAAACAAATAATCAACGTCGATAATAGGTGTATTTTTTAAATTTTTATCTAAAAAATCCCGGCATTTCTGTTTTTTTTAAACAATATTTTTCAGACATAATTTTTATCGACGGAATTTTAATCACAGTTATTGTATAAAAAAGCTTACAAATACAGGTAACCTACAGCAATATTAAACAAATAAAAAAATTGATAAATATGACATGTTCGTAGCAATAGGATAAATAATGTTCTTATCATAGATATTTTATTTGTTTAGTATATTCATCAATGTTACACGAATCGTTTAAGCCAAACAATTTTGTTATGAATAAGTAACTCAAATATAGTAAAAAAATTTATACTACTTATTTCATAACGAAAAATGAATCTATAAAACAAATTTCTACACAAAATAAATCGTATTAAAAGCGTAATTGAAGTTCGATTTAAATAGTATTGATAAATAATCTTTTACAACAGTTTTCTTCTAATATCTCAATGTATAGGTTTGGTTTTTATAAAAAAAAATACTTAGGTAATTTGGCGCATCTAAAGAAATTTAATTCTAAAGACCGAGATTATGATAAAATCAATATGATGAAGATCACAATACATCAATAAAAATACGTGTCAATATTTCGTATAATATAACAATCGCATTCGTTTTCAATCTCTTCCACTTCTTTATGACATTCTTCACAATCTTTGCACACCAAAATATCTGGCTGATAAAATAATTTACCTTTCCGATTATGGTCTATCATTTCGCTCTCTCAGGAGAGTACACTTTTCATTCCTTGACATATCACTTCATTCTTCAGCAACTACTTTTCTGTTCAGAGTGCCAAACTACCTCTTCATATAAAAAATGCACCTTTCTTGGCAAATTTTAAGAAACGCCAGCAACATTATTGTGAAGAACTCTAACTACCCGCCATACCTCATATAGTGTGTATAACAAAAGTATTTTAAAGAATAAATTTATATGAAAAGGCTCTATTTGCCCACTAAAAAACAGTTTTAATTTGAAAACATATAGGTTTGCATTTTAATTATATTTTAACAAGTACACATTTTCAGCATTTTTTAAAGTCTATTTTTTGGTAGGCTGGAAGATATTGCCATTAGCAATAAGCCCGCCAAAGTGCGTGTATTTTCGTATTTGAAGTTCTGAATTAGTAAAATTTGTGTTTAGTTTTTTTTTATTTCAACGTTTTAAAATCATTTTCCATGAAATACTTTTAAAAAACTCAGTAAAAGTTTGAATTCTAGTGAGTTTATTAATTGAATGAACACGTAATAATTTAATTAGAATAAATTAATAAAAGACCTAATGGATTATTTAATCACGACAGTTTAATGATCAAACTGTATAATGACATGCTATATGCCTGCATATCAAGTACTGTTATTTTCTATTTTAATTTAAAGTGTATCAATTGATTAAAATCTGTACCTTAAAGCTGAAATGCTGGAAGTCACATTTGGTAAATTGTTCAGGAGAGCGGTTTGAAGTTTTAAAACTGTTTCAAATGTATCTCTCGAAGTAAAAACACAATTAATTACTGTTTTTTTAATATTTATTTATAGGCTTTTGATAATAATAGTACCATAGAGGATAATCCACGCGAGTCACATAAACGAAATGTTAATGAAACAAGATTTTGGGATTGTGCGATTTCCAAAATTTTTAAACCAAATTTCAATCCATAAAGAACATTTATTGTAAAAAAATATTATTTTGATAATAAAAGTACATGTTGAAATAGGGTATCTGGGATTACTGATCTTTTTTGCATTAAAACAAGATGGACTTCTTTTTTATTTTAGCCAAAAAAGCATTTTCATGACGAAAATGGGCTTCGGTATTTCATTTACATATAAAATGCTTATTGCGATAATTACTGCATTTTTACTTCAAAACGGCAAAAAGTGGACTTCTGTGTTTATTTCACTGTTTCTGGACTGGTACAAGAAGAGTCTGGCTGATCGACGTACGCTTTATTTGGTGTTTCAATGTAGTGCTACAGGCGCCATCAAGTGCGGATAGGTGTGTGCTGATTTGCTGATATGATGATTATATAAAATTCGAAAGTTCAACCCTCGCATTACTTTCTTTATGTTAAAACATTATCACTCTAAAAGTAAAAATAATGTGCGCTCATGAAAATAAAATGTTGTGTTATTACTGTGAATGGGAGGATCCTCGCAAAATAATCTCTAACCATAAAAGTCATTTCACAGAACTGTGGGACATTCGTGGTTTCATTATAAAACTTTTAATGCCTCACAGGAAGAAAAACGAAACATTAGCGTTAAAAATCTGATTTTATTTTGCTCCGTATTCATATTCATATATGTACACCCCTAACGCATTTTGATTTAAATTCAAAAACAAGATTATACTTTCATTTTCCGATTTCAATTTCACTTGAATCGAATTTGTTAATGTTTATTCTGATCACATTTCGTAAGTTGGTTGTGTAGGACTATGGATTTACATAAATAAATGTGTAGGTAGTTTGAGATTACTGGCACGTATGAAGAAAGCAAAAAAATACTATTTTTAACCCTTCCAAACCCGAATAGATAAGTTAATATAAAACAATATTTAATATCCCATATTATATCCTAAACGAACAGCAAAATATCACGTTTTTAAATTTTTAAAGTAATAAATGTCCATGAAATACTATCCATAAAAAAATTTTTTTTTGCTAAATATTAGTAGCATAAAAGATACTTTTAAATTTGTAATTTTGAATTCCCGCAAAAACGGTCATTCCATTGGCCACACCCCTAAAACGTCACGATTCATGTTTATTTGTTCCTAGCCATTGAAATTTATGAAGAACAATATCACAAATCTTGACGTCACAACAACCAAGGCCAAACATGTCGCATTTTTCTAGCAACGTATTTTTACTAAATTTATTTTTTTCATTTATCTAGGAAAAAAATTCTCTACAATATCCATATTGATTTTGAAAACACAATTAATTATTCTAAATCCATTTCATATATTTTTATCGCTATTCGTAGTATGTGATATTTAATTATTATATTAGCATTCTTGGGATTTAAAATATTTTATATGTACGTACAAAAAATATCTTTTTTATGTCCAGGCGGATGAAGAATACGGTTCTGAGTGTAAAATAAAACCAGAATCCCGGACGAGTGTTTTTGTCTCGATGGCTACTCTGTAAAAATCCTGAAATAGGAAATCGAGTGAAGAAAAGTCCGCCTCGTTGTGTAGTGGTTGGAGTGTTCGGCTACCATGCTTGACATGAAATAAGAAGGACATGAAATATTGTCTAAAGTGGTTGTTCTACACTACAATATTTCATGTTTCCGGCCTGCACCTTATCTTCATGTATTAGATGATCAAAATACGTTGCAGTTGGTTTACAAATGCAGTATCCTATGCACTATTGGGTGCAAAAAGGCAAATTATGATGATAATCCTGTATGTACTAAATTTTTTTTTTGGCATTTTAGTTTTTTAAATATTTTATACCAGCTTTTACCCTCGGCGTGGTATTTAAGAGAAATTAAGTAATGAATTAGTTTTGTCGATTAACCATAAGAATTTTTCCGATAGAATGATATGAGTGAATATTATTCTATTTTATAATTTTAACAGTGTCTCATATTTAGATAAAGTACTTAGTAAACACTGTTTAGTGTGGTGTAGTGGTCAGCGCGTTTGCCTACCATGCAAAAGGTATCGGGTTTAATTCCCGACGTGGTAGACATGAAATATTTGGTTTAAAAAGCGGTTTTCGCACTAGAATATTGTGAGCCGTACGACTGATCATCTTACCTTCATGTAACAAAAATGATCAAGATATGCTGCGATTGGTGCACCAATGTAGTGCCCTATGCGCCATTAGGTGCGGAGAGGGAATGTGACGAGAGAGTGCTAAAATTATGAAATAGGAAAATATTTATTTATAAACAATGTTTTGAGTGTGTCGACAAATTTTTGTAGACAAGGACTAGATTCAAACCTCTAGAGAGCTGTTAATATTAACATATTACAACAGAGATGACGAACTCTCTAGTGAAGGGAATATAGAAGACTAGGCATCCACAGGGCTTATGACCTGTTATTGGCTGTTTCAAGTGACCGCTTTACACACTGTGTAACATTCACCATTCTGCCTATATTTGAACGTATATATTCCTTCGATTCTTTCATCTGTTGACATTTGTGAAGTTAGAGGGCAGAAACCTTTATTATTGCGGGTGAGATTCATATGATAAAATTATTTCACCTACATACTAGGCAACGCCTGAAAATATTGTTGATAAATCCACCTGGTCCAAGAAGTATAAAAATTAAAAAATATATCAACTAGACTCTCTGATATTTTCTATATTCGTTATATTAAAAGTAATCATCGGAAACATTCTACGATCCCTCGTATTTGTAATGCATTTAACAAGAATTTTAATAGTCTTTATATATTTAACACTCCATACAATCGTACAGAAAAGAAAAAGCTTGATTCAGAATAACATAGAATAGATGTTTTGTCTCTTTTCTTGCTCTTAATCATTAAATCAAATGCAATTTTCCACTCCTACTTTCAACTATCCTTCACCACTCCTTGTCAATTTCCTTTTTTTCCTTCCTACCATCTCCTTGTTTTATCCATATTTCTCTTATTTTAATCCATAGTATATTTATTGTTTATATAGTTTGAACTTTAAGCCGTCGTCGCTTTATTACAGTATTATTTAGTGAATACATATAATTGGATGGCAGGAATACTATGTATACATTTTATATAGTTTTTTAAAAAAAATATTAATGTAACCTGTACGTCTGTTTGTATTCGAAATAAATTAAATATATTCTTTTTATTAAAAAATAATTTTGAGTCAATTGTTCGTCGTTTTACAAGATTGAAAGTATTTACAAAGAGGAGTTTTGGTTTTGATGCATTTCTTTGAACAGCTGAGTTGCAGTAGAAGTGCAGTGTTGCACAACTTGCAGCTATTGCCACAGTGCACAATAAGTACTAAACTTGTACAATATCCACACGGTGCGGAAACAAGACAAGACACAGGACCCAAGGTAACAAGAGTCAGCGGTGCGGACCGCCATGCCAATTGTCTCGTGTCAATGTCACATGAAGGTATGACAGAAATGTCATTCACTATCACAGCATGCCATCCAGCTACCATTACTAATCTAGAACCACCCGCATTAAAAAAATATTTAAGTCATTATCGTTTTTAATAAAACAAAAAATACAACTTTGTTTTTAACCACTATTTTTTTTTCCGCCGACCGGTTTCAAAGCAAACAAGCTTCTTCGTCAAGGTTTACGTAACTAATGAATTATTTTCTATTTTATTTGATACATGTTTACTAAATACTATACGTGGAACTAATAAATCAAGTCTTTTTTTTCCTAAAAGGGTGGTAATTTGAGATGCATATTTTCTAAACTAGACAGGAGTGGACTAAAAGAAATATAGTAATACAGTGTGTAAAGTGGTCACTTAAACCAGTCAATGACGGGTCATAAGCCCTGTAGATGCCTAGACTTCTATATTACCTTCTCTAAAATGTCCTTTATCTCTGTTGTAATATGTCAATCTTAAAAATCTAATAGGTACGGGCTAGGTAGTTACCTAAAATCCTAAGAAATGATAATAACGAACAGCAAAAACACGAATGTTTAATTAATAAACACCATTGGGGGTAGTGGAAGAATTCAAAGTTCACTAATTTCAATAAAAAATAATGGATAAGAAAATTCATTACGCACTTTCCTAAAATGTCTAAGATACGAAAGAAACTTTTCGCCCGCAAAACTTTTTAATTACAGTTTGGAACTTTTAAAATTGTAAAGGATACTAGCCAGGCGAACGATGTAAACAATGGAGATACTTATACATTTATTTTTCAGGGCGATTGTTGAGAAAATAGAGTTATTATATGTAATGACGAGGCGCTCCTAGACTATGTCATTATGTGTACATCAGACATATTATGTAAAGCAGATAACAATCTGATATTCAATGCATTTTGATTTGAATGGAAGGTATTTCAAGTATAGCATCTCTACATAACTGCAGTTTAATGGACGGCACCAGTTTAGTTGATATGATGGTGGAATAATACATTGTTAGCAACCATTTTATGTATGATGTTATAGTAAAGAATATGTGCTGGTCTGTTTGGTGCCTATTGTATTGAAAATTAGAAATAGTTACAACGTCACTCGAGTAATTACAAAACAAAATTATTCCTGAATTCGTTACAACAGACAGGAAATACATTTTTAAGAAGAGAATATGGAAGTCTAGGCATTAACAATGCTTATGACCTGTCATTGGCTGGTTTAGCTGGCCACTTTACACACTGTGTAAAATTCACTATTCTGTCTATGTTTAAACATCAAAACTTATAATTAGAAATCAAACACTGATTTGAGTCTACTGAACACTTTATTTTATTTTTACAAATATAAACATATAAAAATAAAAACTTCGTGACAATTGTTTCGCCTTATTAGGGCATTTTCAAACGAATGTGAAGATTATTTGGATTGAATGTCCTTATATAGTTATATAATTCAAGGTACTTAAGTAGAAAATAAAAATAATCTTATGAACTATAGCATGTACATTAATCATAATTGAGGGAAATACCGATGGTTAAGGGTGAGGCTAAGTGTTTAATAGGTAATGGGGAATTTAGGTACTTGTATTTGAATTTCGGGGAAAATATAACAAAGTAAACATTTATTGACATACAATAAATGTTTACTTAATTTAAACATCAACATTTTCTCAACTCTTCTATCTAGCTGTTGACTTTTGTGAAGTGAAAGAACTAAACCTTTATTTTGGGCGTGAGATTCATCCGGCTGAACCAATTCACCTACCGGCAACGCTTGAAAACAATTTTTGTACTTTTTTTTGTGCCAGTTAGAATAACAACAATTTTCTGTTGCAAAAAATGAAGATCTAAATAACTCTCTAGGGAAATTCAGCGAGTCCACAACCATTTCAACACACTCAAAACATCGTCGCTCAAAATTCTTCCTTCCAATTTTTGTTATATTTTACGGGTTTGTTTTCTGATTACGTAATTCAATCGCAGATTTAAATAAAAATTAATTTGTAGTAAAAATAAAAACATTTTGATTATAAACAATAATTAACATATTTCAACAGAGATGAAGAACATTTAAGAAAAGGTAATATAGAAGTCTAGGCATCTACAGGGCTTATGACCTGTCAATGGCTGGTTTAAGTGGCCACTTTACACACTGTGTAACATTCACCATTCTGCCTATATTTGAACATCTATATTCCTTCAATTCTTTCATCTGTTGATGTTTGTGAAGTTAAAGATCTAAAACCTTTATTGCCTAGTATGCAGGTGAAATAATTCAATTAGATGAATCTCACCTGCATAAATAAAGGTTTTTCTCGAAATGAGTGCTCTCCTGAAACTGTACTAGTGTTCTTGTTAAATAAAAAAAATGTGTAACGCTAATAACAAAGTTATATTTTCATAATAATAATTCAATGTTATCCTGTTTTATAATTTTAACAGAGTCTATAGTAAATAAATTAAGTAAATATAGTAAATCTTTGTGCATATTTCCAGGGGAAACTCTGATGGTGCGGAGAAAACTATTCTCCTGGGAAGTGTCGAAGGGACAAGGTCGCGTGGACGTCAACCGACAAGATGGAGCGGCACAGTCACTGAATTATCAGAATCATCACTGACGAATGCCTATAGAAGACCACAAGACCGTTCCAGATGGAAGGAGACTGTCCACAAACGAGCCATGCCTGGAGTCAGGCGTAATCACCATCCTCAGACATGAGGCACGGATCGAAGAGATACTAAATACTTCTAATGTTCATGGAGGTTATAAGTCACCTCTTTATGTCAAGTCTAACGTTTGTTTGTGGGAGGTATGGAGTGAGTGGTTAAGAGGGTCGAAATTTGATCATTTGCACATTTTCTAAAATTAGATAGGAGTGAACTATAGTAATTATTATTTATTTGCTTATTTACAATTTATCGCCTTTTTTATTTTTAATTATTTAGTTTTAATGTTTTATTTTCAACATGGAGAATCTTAAACACAGTGTAGTATATTAAAATTATGATAAGTTTACTTATGAATTATTACCTCCATTTTGTATTTGATTTAATATTTAGTAGACACGGTTAAAACAATAAAATATGATAATATTCAGATTTAAATTCTGTACCTTAGAGGATAAAACACGGGAGTCCACGTTTTGCCGTTTTGAAGTTAAAAATGCAGAAATTATCGCCATTCCATTCGTGAATAAAACACCGAAGTCCACTTTAGTCATAAAAATGCTGCTATTTTTTTTGAAGCAGAAATAAAAATCTGTAGCCTACTTTATATAAATGCCAAAAAAATCAATAACCCCAGATACGCTATTTTAAAATGTATTTTTACTATCAAAATAACCATTAGTATGCATTAAACTTATTGTCGGCCTCGTGGTGTAGTGGTCAGCGTATTTGCCTACCATGCAGAGGTCTCAGGTTCGATTCCCGACATAGTGGACATGAAATATTTATTTAAAAAGGTGTTTTTACACTAAAATATTTCTAAGTCCCTGGACTGGCACCTGAATCATAAGACCGATCATCTTACTTTCATGTAACAAAATGATAAGATACACTGCGATTGGTGTATCAATGAAGTGCTTCAGTGTGGAAAAGGAATGATGACGATGAAGATATTATGTTTTGGAAAACGCAAAATCACAAAATCTTGTTTCCTTTTTTTAAACTATTAATTTAAAAAAAAAATATATAAAAATCCCTTGTTTACGGTCGTTGAAATACTGTTCAGTAAAAAATATATTTTTTGTACTTTTTAGAAGCAAAAATAATATTTTTTCATTTATTATTTTGAATTCCAGTGAAGACGGTTCGGTTAAATTTTGACCTTTGTTTGTGATTTGAAATTTAAACAGAACTTCGTCACAAATTTTAGCATCACAATTGCCAAGGCCAAACGTTTTTGTGGAGACATTTTTTAACAATTTTATTCTAAAAGTTATCCATAAAAACATTTTTCCACAAAATCCATATTTTTATCGGTATTCGCAGTATGTGATATTTCCATATTCGGTAAATAAATAAATAATAAGTGTTTGGCAATATTAATTTTTAAATCAGACTCACAATTTTTGAAACGTTGCGTTGCGGTAAAAAAACATCTTTACACCTTGAGGCGGGCGTATTATTGAAGTACGTTTTAAGATAATCGTATAGGCTTTGTGTTATTTCGGATACGCATTGCCTTTTTAATGATGGATATAAAAGGTAATCTGCTTTGTCTTCGTAACTCTTCCTCAACCATTAATAATCTCTTAGTGCCTATTTTATAACACCAGAGAATAATAATAATTCGACACCATGTCATCATAGAATTACAAAACTCTTAGCGGTGACAAGTCTATGTGAGTGTTTAACTTTCTCCTGTGGTTTAATGGTGTACGCCGGAAGGTGTATCTTTTGATTTGCATATTTTGAGACATAAAAAGGGAGATCATGAGACATTGCGCAAGTGAACTGAGGCAATTATGATTGCCAGACTATTCAATGTCTCTATCTTTTGATAATTATTCGACATTAATTTTGTAACATTGTCACACTGATCTAAGTTCAAACTTTCTAAGGTGGAATATTAGTTTGTGAACGTAATTTCGAAGCTTCAATGCCGATACTGCCTTGAAACATCGGCGATAAGTAGGAACTATTAATACAAGGACAGGGTTGACGAAGTTAGGAGTTGGTTATTTTAACTCTCCCGGAATTTAACGCTTAAGACAGACACCACCACCAAACACCCCTTTGATGTGACAAAATAAACTATTGGCTATTTCAGTTTTAAGAAATAAGTTACTTTTGACAAAAAGCTTTAAAAAAATACGAATAAGGGTTAGATTCTTTATTTTAAATTAATCGTTACACAAAAAAATCACCGGTAAATATATAAAAAACAAGTATTCAGATAGAATAATGAAATATGCTTTATTATGTTTGTTCATAACATTTCAAAATTAATTTGAAATATTTCAATGCTTTCTATTTCTTTTTAAATTTTAATACCAACTATAATTTTCAATAATAAGTTTCAATTGAAATGGCAGTGGGCACGTGGGCAGGACACTTGGCGAGACAGGTGGACACCCAGAATAATAAAGTGGAGATCATGGGGAAACAAAAGAAGTGTTGGAAGATGAGTCGACGACATTGTCTCCATTGCCGGTAAAAGGTGAATGATGAAAGCGGGTGATAGGAAGGAATGGAGACGTTTGGAAGAGGCCTTTATCCAGCAGTGGAGAGAATAAGGCTGAAGAAGAAGAAGAAGAAGAAGAAGAAGAAGAATTATCCTTACATTTTAGGTTAAAAAAAATAGTAGATACAAAATGCATATTTTTATATTAAATTAAAAATATCAATGTGTAATCGCGAAAAAAAGATAATTGGTTAGTTTTTCAATCACTGATTAATAATAATATAATAAAGTTTGTAAGATAAGTCTTGTTTCACTGTTTACCATGTATTTATATTGTATAAGATTTATGTTGTAGGCCTCGTAGTGTAGTGGTCAGCGCGTTTGCCTACCATGCAAGAGGTCTCGGGTTCGATTCCCGACATGGTTGACATCACCATTAGGTGCGGAAAGGAAATGATGGTGATGATATTATAAAGGTCAAAATTAGCAAAGTTTTCCAAACGCGGTATGTTTTGCAAAGATTATTTAGTTGAAAATATTTTTTAGTTTATTAACATAAAAATCCTACATACATGTTGTTAAGGTGGCATTATCTGTATTTATTAGTATTAGTCCAAATTTAAAATAAAGCTTTTTCGATAAGAAAATAAATTTAACTTAAATTAACCCTTACAGCGGCAAAACGAAAATTTTTTTTTTACACATTCGGCTTTAGAATCCCAAACAATAACATGTTTATTGTTTCAATCAAAGTTTATTACGAATTGTGATAATTCAGTGAATAATAAAGATATGACGAAGCTGTTTTAACTAAATGCCCCTAAACGCCCTCTTCTAGAATATGCCTCCGTGGTCTGGTCTCCATTCTATGTCAATCGCATAAATCACATTGAATCAGTCCAACATCGCTTGCTTCGAAAAATAGCGTGGATGCTCGGACTAGAGAGAGATAATTATTCTTATGCTGAAATAGAGTCAATGTTAAATATTTCTAGTCTACAAAAACGTAGAACTAATATTGATGTTCGGCATACTAAATGGTATAATCGATGTTCCCCATCATTACTGGGACAAGTAAAATTCAATATTCCGACTCGTAGATTGAGAAACAATGAAGTACTGTTCATCGATCAGCATAGAACAAACTATGGCCTAAATTCTCCAATGACCCGCCTTTGTCGTATTGTTAACTCGAGACAAGATATGGACTTTTTGGTTTAAGTTTACAACGATTTTAACGAGCACTAAATAAATAGTCCAGATCTTGTCTCGATGTCCCTTATGTTTTTCAATGCTTCTTATTTTTTTAAAAAATGTTTTTAACTATTCTTTTCTTGTAATATTTAAACCTTATAAATTGTATAAATGGACAATGTCCGTTAATAAATAAATAAATAAATGCTATATACATATATCCCAAATAATACATTGCTAAGAAAATTGTTAGCGCAATAATAACACATGCGGGAATTCGGAGAACATTCACCTATTACATCGTCAAACATACAAATAAATGTAAGTAAACATTTGTACATAAACATTTTCCGACTTTTTTTGACTACCGGTTTCGAAACGAACCCGTCTCTTCGTCACGACACTAATTACAATAACACGCAAATCTCACAATGCATCTTCAGTTTAGTGGGATTTTCATTAAGTGTTATTAAGAGACGGATACGTCTCGAAACCGGTAGACATAGAAAAGTCAGTAAGTAGTCATATACAAATATTGTATAGTATTTACCTGTTATATCCTTAATTCAATTTACTCAATGGCACATCCATCCAGATAATAACCTTCTAATTGTATTTGCTCGATTGCTTTCTCTGTATTACATAATTAGTTAATATGTACGAAAGGTAGTCCTTCAGGGTTTAATTAGACCGACAGCATTAATAACACACGAGACTGGATAACAGGTAATATCACACATTATGATTAGTTCAAATCCGGTTGCTTTGTGGAGGACCTAATTCGTAATTGATTATCGACAGGTGAGAAACTCTAAAGCTAATTAAATTCGCAATTTCATCGGTAAATTTGACGATGTTCCTTTTGATATTCACCATTTTTATCCTTAAAATAAAATAAAAATATTTTACGTTACTTAAAAACAACACTTCTAAATTTGTTTATCAATGGTCTCAATTAAAAATTATATTAATCATTTAAACATATTACACTTTCTCTTCATTACAATTTGAATCAATTAATCTTTTCATGTATGAAATTTTTATCCAAATAAGGCAAGTTATAATTAAAATTCTTTTACACTGTTATATTTTCCGGAAAAATAATTATATTTCTTTAATAAAAAGGTAAAATGTAGTATTTTCTGGTTTTTATCACAATGTCTTACCAAACACGCAAGTAAAAATGAACTTGAAAATTGCGGAACTTAAAAAAAACAGAAATATTGCGAAAAGTCAATGTTCAACGAAATTATATTTTCTTACAACCTAAAAAGTTGAAAATTAAACTAGAATCTTTCAATTATTTTATATTTATGACTGTTTAACGGTATGTTTTGATATTCAATAACAGTCTTAAAATATATAAGCACATTTGACTATCAATGTTTACTTTCTTAGGGCTCTTTTCCGTGTCCATTCAGCTTAGAAAAACCCTAGAATTTTAATAAATTGTTTCTTAACAAAAAATGTAGGCCTCGGGATGACATTGCAACATATTGGAATTTCGGGTAGTTCGCAAGTGTGGAGGAAATTAGTTCCAGACGAAAAGCCGCCCACTGTGGAAAAACAACGATCTGCAAACTTTGTTTCGGGTGGACAAAGTTTAGGAAGCTTTTCTGCTCAAATCAAAAATAGACGTAAGGGTGTATTGTTAAGGTAATACCTATAAATAGGTAAAACATATATAATATTTATGCATCGAAATACCTATCATGCCAATTCAACATTTATATTTAAGAATAAATAATAATAGAAGGTAAAATGTAATAAAAATGAAATTATGGCATATTTACGTTAAAATTTATACACAAAATCAATATGTCTACAGTACGCGATGCTTTTTCTACTTTCTGCTTCATTAATATTTGAGACGTATTGCTTCAACGTCAACTTCTACATGCTTATTCCATTTCTTTACGCATATGAATCAACAATATGAGAATTCCATTTTATTAAATATCTTCTCAGATAGCTTGTGATATATTCTAGGGGGAGATAAATTTACTAGAATGGGTTTCTTTTCCGAGGCAGAGATACGACAATTTTAAGACAGTGAAAATAATTTATTATCAAAACCCCTAAACACACAGAAAAGTCAAACGTCCCTCGGTTCCGCTATGTTTTATGGATACTGTAAATAATTTAAAAGAACATTTATCTTATATATTTTGGGAGGTTTTCTTTTTTTTCGGTAACTTTAACCATTCCGAGCCTGAGCGTAAAAAAATTCGCGTGAGTACCAGTAAAACCACAGCTAAAATGCCAATTTTTTAAAAGTCATTATGCTTGTCATGGTAGTGTTTATAAAACTGTTTCATAATATTTTAAGTTTTCTGCAAACTTCGTACATATTTTCATAAACTACTGATGCTTTCATAAATACTGATGCTAATTAAATAATGATGAGATCGCGGTGCTCAGCACTGATCTAATGTCGGGCCACAAGTTAGCGTGAAAGCACAGCGGGAGTTGGGAGGGGGAATGCATGTAAAATGTAAAGCACGAAATCTAGACTATCGTAGTTATTGCTGGAATAAGCCACTAGATAGCAAAAAGCACATGTGCAAACTGACCAATACACCAATGATTTATTAAACTGTAGAGTGAAGAATTGTAATGTTTGCTATTTGCACGAAGGGAAAGCAAAGAAAAATGTTAATTATTATTGAGAAAATTTAGCAGAAAAATATTTTAATAATTTTTAAGGTTAGGCAAAAAATGAAATCAATATGACGATTAACAAAAAAGATAAATAAAATTATTCGTACCTAGAGGAGATTAGATACCCTCCTTAGGCCCGGAAGGGTTAAAAGTATTTGAAAAGCAGAGTGTGATTAAATAAATCAAACTTTTTACTGCCGATAAAAATTTTTGCCGAAAAATTCATTTATTAAACAAGAAATTTTATGTAGTAGTTAGAGACTGATTCATGTATACTTACTTTTTACTTTTGAACAAAATTGTTCGAAGATAAGTTTTATGTATATTATATATTTTCAGTTTTAATTTTAGGACTGTCGTTTAAGAGTATGTCAGTGATTTTAGCAAAAAACGCCATATTCTATTTTACAGGATAATGTAATTTTTAAAATATTTTATTACATTCTAGATAACGCTGATGTTTCTATGACTGATTTAAGTTATGAAAAACTTGATAAACTTGAACGACTTCAAAAAACATGCATAAGGTATATTTTTGGTCTTAGGAAATATGACCACATTTCTGATTATCGTAGGCAACTAAAATAGCTCGAAATTAGACAGCAAAGAGACTATCACTCCCTCTCACTTCCGTTCATTGTACTTCATAGTCCTAACGCGCCTATATAAGTCCGTGAAAATTTACAACTCTTATCAGTTCATGGTTAACCTCTTCGTTCTAATTCTCGAAGAACCCCACTCACCCCATCCACGAATTCTCTTTCTTTTCTAACTCATATAGTGTCCATGTAGGTCGACTGTCGAATCATCTCCTATTCACTATCAAAAGTGGCTACTACAGTATCACTGTTTAAATCACACCTGAAGAAACATCTCCTTTCCCTTCCTTAATCTCTCCTTCTTTCCTCTTTCCTCTCTATTCAGTTTTCCCATTAAATAATAAAAATAATTTTAGGTAATTTATATGCAAATAAAGTTATTTATATTTTTGTACATCTTTAGAATTTTTTATTCTTATTTTCGATTAAATGTGTTTTGCAACTTGAATTATATAAATAAAACTTTGATTTTATTGGTTGGTAAGAAGATATTGCCATTTGGTAATAAGCCCGCCAACGTACAACTTTCATTAAGTACAAAAAGTTAAATTTGATTTATTTATTACAAAAAACTAAAAATTATTATGAAGATGTAATAACTTATACTTACATAAAAGTTGTTAATTAAAATTACTTGGTAAACTTCCACTTATTTTTTTGACCAATAAGCATTTTCACCCTCTAATCGGCATCTTTAAACTGGTGAATATTATACAGTATAAGGATAATTTATACAAAACTAAATATTATCTTAAGTGTGGGTACATTTAAAAAATAAGTTTAAAGAGATACAATACGCAATATTTCAATGGAACGGAATGGACAAATTATTAAAACATGTGTTGGCGGTATAATGTAAGATAGGATTCTATTCTATTAAAAACATTTATTGTTTTATTACAATGTACAGGGTCCAACTAAGGGGACTAATAAGGGGTAGTAAGGGTTAAGGGTCAGTTTTTTAATTCTCTCTGCTGATTTATTAAAATTCTATCGCTATTAATTTTTATCCTATTTATTAATAAAATTTATAATCTTTCTAACTTTGGACCTTTATATCTTATATGTAAAATTTTTATGTCTTTTGATTCGTCAAAATTATGTTTTAACTCATTTAAATGTGATGCATAGTTTGATATATCGTTATTTAATCTATGTGAAGCTAAATGTTCTTTCAATCTATATTTAATTGCTCTCCCGCTTTACTCAGAGTTATTACATGATTACAATGGAATTCCATCAAGAATTGTCAATAAATAATCTAAATAAATAAATAACTATAACAGTGTAAGTCAATCTCCAAGCACAATGGTTGTCTCTTTTTTTGGAGAGTTACAGTTGTAACATTTACTGGAAGTATAAAAGTAGATTTGTAGAGATTAAAAAACATGTATAATTTATGAAACATATTGATTAATAAAAAATATTTTTTTTTTTTTTTTCAATTAACATCTGGACAACACGCTTTATAGTATATAGATCTATGCAATATCTCGCAGCAGTCTTCAACATAAATAAACATGATATATCACAATGTTTGAATATTTTTAAATGTTTGTAGACATGCTGGACTTCCTCCCTAGGGAGTTATTCCGATCTAAATTTGTTGCAACAGAGAGGGAAAACATTTTTGAGAAGGAAATGTGCATTCTAGGGCAGAATGGGGGATGTTACACCGTGTGCAAAGTGGCCACTTATACCAGCCAATGACAGGTTATAAGCCTTATAAATGCCTAGACTTCCATATTTCCGTCTTATAAATGTTTTCCCTCTCTATTGCAACAAATTTAGATAATATATTACATATGGTCACATTATATTTGTGTTGTCTTTATTTCACAGCTTTTCTAAAATTAAAACAAAACGATATAATTATTTACATAATGGCGAGAAAATACCACATCAAAAAATAAACGGTGATATTTTATAGCATTTCGGTCAATTATTTTTTTAAGATCGGTTAGTATATTAAAAAATATAGATTCTTATATATGCGTTATTAAATTGCGAGTTTATTGCGAGTTTCGTATATTCGTGGAATTACGTTTTCATAAAACGAGGAACTGGATTTAAAGAATAAGAAAAATTCATCAATATGGAAGAGAAAAGAACTCAAATTGCGTCTTTATTGCTTTTGGCGACAGAATACAAGCATCTCCGTTGCGAGCGTGGCCTAATACAATTTGCAAATTTTGCCACATTAGCCAGCCAATCCTTACTGGCAGTTTCGTAACTGTACATTTTCATTGTAAAGCACGGCTCTCGCGGATTCAGCAATCTCATGCGGTCGTTTACGACACAGTTCTTCTCATTTTCATCACATTATTCTCCCACTTTTTGCTCCCTTATAAAAGGGGGTGACAATGGATGCCTTCTATCATATTTCATGTTTTACAAATTCAATCAAAATGTTATATTCTTAATGGATTAAAAGAAAAACAAATTATTATCAGCAGTGATTTTAGCGCGAAGTGGGATTATTAAAAATAATGTTAAGAAGTAATATAATGTGAATGTTTTTTTCTATGCCTGGTACTGAGCCAGTGTAGTTGCGCGCGGTTTACGGTTATGTGGTCAAATTTGCGAAGACTAAAGATATAACGTGTACAAATATTCTGCAATCGTTCCAACTTATCAAGCAATTCAGAATTAGGATCTGGGTAACAGACATCTGCGTAATCAAGGAATGGGAGAAGTAAGCTCTGGACTAATGTTTGGTTAACATTGATTGGCAAGAAATTCTGCATTCTTTTGGGTGAGCGTAAACTGCTATAAAGTTTACGACTAACTTCGGTGATCGTGCCTCTCTAAATGCTTATTTATGATAATAATGAGTTGTCATTTAGATTTACACTTATATTTGTTTTTTTATCTACATAATTTTCTTTCCTCAATCGCCAGGAGCGCATTCCCCGATAGTACGTACCTAACGAAAGATTGCTTTTCTGAGAATAAAACATTAGTTAATTGTTTTTCTAAAGGAGTTGTAGGTGCCCTTTGAAAATAATTAATACGCCGAATTCCAAGAATAAGCAGGTTTGTTATTTACTAAACGAATTAACGAATGTGTATTGGTTTATAAGTTACGACCCCTTACAAATCTCAATATTCCAATCAAGCCATTGCATAAATTAGTCGAGATTTTAAGAATGCCGATGCAAACGTGATACGCGAAATTCTCACAAGCCTCGAACAAGAACTATGTATCTATGGAATGCTTTAATTCATCACGAGCTTGAATTTTGAATATTCAATTTTAGAAAGGAACGTCCAACGGTAACACGCGTGACATTCGTCACATGAACTCGACTATAGATACCCCTTCAGACATGCATGTCCACCAGCACAATGCGACATACAAAAAGCGTGCAATTCGAAGTATGAACACCGCGCCAAGCTCTCGAGTACCGTCCACACGAGGGCAATACAATATTCCCCTGTCCTATGGTAGAAACCACGACCAGAATCGCCTGGTTCTGAGAATTGAATGGGTCATATTAGAAACCCCATTAGTCAGTCAGTCTGAATATTTCAAGAATCACAGAAAAACTGTTTTTTTATAAATATTGAATTGAACGTTTATTTCTAACTTAAACAAAAAAGTAGCTTAAAGCGTATTTTTTTATTATTATTATCATTTATTTTTTGATAAAAAAATCGGTTTCCTAAAGGAATGAAGTGCGTTTCAAGTCAAAGTCATCGTCATTCATCAACACCTTTCCGCACCTAATGGTGCATAGGGCACTGCATTGGTACACCAATTGCAGCGTATATTGATCATTTTTGTTACATGAAGATAAGGTGATCAGTCGTACGCTTCATGTATAAGTCCAGAGACGATGAAATATTCTGATGTGAAAACACCTTTTCAGGAATCGAGCCCGAGACCTCTTGCTTGGTAGGCAAACGCGCTGACCATTACAGCACGAAGCAGACAAAAGTCAATGTCAAATCCGCATGGGGTTTCTCAAATAACCGATTCAATTTCAACCTAGTTTTAGGAAGGGCTGGAATTAGCAAAGGGTTGTCAGCCGTCAGATATCATGAATCCGAGTATAGTATTAGATCTGTTGTCCTCGCGTAAGCGAAAATTTGGAGGACAGGACAATGGACCGAGACATCAACCCTCATAATATCTCGTTAACGCGCATCGTCACGCATTAATTTTCGCAGCGTTCCACATGTTAACTAAGGCCGAATTGTTGCAATGTCTCGTTGTCCTGTCTTGCGCTGTCGAGACTGTTTACGGAGCTGGAACAAAGATAATATTCTCCCGTCTATTGTATTGTCCTCGCGTCAAGCCAACTTAAACCTGACGTGCGGGAAAATGGAACAAACAGTAGATTTAGTTTACAAGCCAATAAAGGTATGAGGAAATACTTCAAAAGTGAATAGCTAACATACGTAGGTACCCAGTACCACATTGCTGTAGGCATTCACACATTAACTGCGCTAGGCATTTCAAACAATTCCACGAAATGGGCTATCCGAAATCGAAATAACCCGTATAATTTATAGCTATTCATTAATTTGTTCCTCATTCAAGTAAGTAGTGGGTATCGACGCGTGAGAATTGATAATATATTAAAGTCAAATAATCCATCCATGGAAAGAGTTCCACATGTAAAATACAATACGCCCCGTTTTTATCTATTCTCCCAACAATCCCAGGATTTTCTTATACCAGGTTTACATTAAGAAATAACTAAACTAGGTTTAACTATTTATAACCGATATAAAAAAAGCTTACATTTAAAAATATTTATTACCTGAAATAACAATTCACTGGTTATTTTATGCTTCATTTTTTTAAACAGTCAACACTGATATGTGCGCGTGCGCAGTATCTTTTATAACAACAACAAACAAACGTCACAGTAAAATCGAGACTACACTGTCAGTATAATGGAGAACACGGAGAAAAGAGTTAGAAAAATAAATCAAAATTGGGAAGAAGAGGAGAAGGTAAAAACGAGTTCTTTAGTTTATTCGTGTTTCTTTTTTTATCACAATTAATTAAAATACGAAAAATTAATATTTGGCTGATTTATATAGCGCCATTTTTGTAAAAAATCACCTCAAGAGCGGTTTACAATTGTATATCTAAACTTACATTCTAACTAAACTTAAGTGATACATTATATTTCCAGATTTAAAATTGAGGGTATGATAGTTTAAAGAAGTGGGATTTTAGTTGGAATCTGAGCTGATTGGGACTGTCGATGATTCGTTAGTTTGAAGGCAATTGGTTCCAGGCAGAGGGGCCGGCAGCGGCAAAAGCACGATCTCCAAATCTAGTGTTTGGGGAGCGCCGGATTTCAACAAATTTTCCACTTCCTGAATCAAATGCTGACCTAAGAGTAGATTTTCTTTGACATCTATTTTCCCTAATACAAAGGTCCGATAGGTATTTTGGAGCCATTTCATGAAGGGATTTGAATACTGTCCAGCACAGCTTGTATTTTATCCTCTCTAGGCTTTTTAACCAGTGCAAATCTCGAAGATGTTGTGAGATGTGAGAATATTTTTTTTACTCCCGTAATAAGCCTTGCTGCTGCATTGAAAACAGATTGAAGTTTATTAGTTTGATATTTTGGGAGATTTGCGTATATTCCATTACAGTAATCTAGACGCGAAACGACAAAAGCATTTACAAGAGCTTTAGTTGCATCTATAGGAATATTTCTCCGCACGGATTTGATCTGTCGGAGATGGAAGAAACCAGCACCTACCGTTTAACCACCAAAAAACATTTCAGATATTATTGAAACAAATTATTAAAAATCACTTGAATTGTATTGAAAAGATCGCAGGACTTCGAAATTGTTTAACATTGAAAAAAAAATCTGATAAACTATCCATTTTGATTACCGAAAAATATGACTTTTGACAGATCGCGTGCTTATTCCAGCGTTATACCACATAATGTGCTGGTATAAGTTTATATGGTCGCTCTTCCAGATTTTAACCGAGTTAAACTCTACGCGAGGTTTATAAGTAATACTTTTTGCTATACCATCATTATTCTACCACTATTCTCAAGCTAAACTTTATACCCGATTTATAAGTAAGGCCACATAATATAACATTATTATGAATCACCAAAATTCGTTCTTCACAATAAGGTAAGTTTTAGATTTTTTTATTTACTTGGGAAAGTTCGAGAAATAAATTTCGAACGGTTTGACAAATCACATTTTATTTCCCGATTTTGTGAAGAATTATGAACATAAAAAAAGGAATAAATGAAAAATCTACAAATTCAATTAGGTAATAGATAATGATACAAATGTAAAATGAATGGTATTCAATTCGTTTATAAAATCGACCAAATGAATGAAATTTCCTTAGACTTGATAAATTTTGGTTTCATAAATACTCGCGTACAAATATCTTACCTTTAAAGCTTTTGGAAAAGGTCAAAAGGTTCCCTCCAAATAAATATAATTAACATACACCCCTATCACGCATACAGCCTATCAGAATCCATCAATCCTTTAAGAATTCATTTACTCAGTCCATAAACGAAAACTGAAAATATCGACGTTAATAGTATCTAAGGGCAGGCATTTTAAAGTACTCGAACGGAAATAAAGCTATCAAGCGACCAAAATGTTTTACCATAAATTGATCTTTCTCTTTGACGAAATTCATTCCCAAAATAACTTTTGAGAAAATAATGTTACCCTCGAAAAATAATTGCAATATTTAGATCAGACAGGCTCGGAACAAGATGATGAACGAGCTAACTAAATATTAAAGTAATCTTCTTAAACATATTTTCACGTGCTGAATCAATTAAAAGGTACACGGCTCAAACAGGCTAATAGCATTTTTTATAAAAAAATCTGTAGATTATTATTATTATTATTATTTTTTTATTTTTTTATTTATTTACAATTTTAAAAAACCCGTTAGGGTTACATTAGAAATTTAATATTGTCTAGTCATTTTATGTCTCGTCTAGTCTAGTTAGTTCAGTCATCATGTGCTTTTTCAGATTGATTTTAAATTTGTCTCCATTAAAAGTTTTCAAGTAGTAAGGTAAGTCGTTGTAGTGTTTAAGTCCATTATGTAGTATTTTTGACTGTCCTGTGTTTGTCTTTGCTTTTTCAATATGATAGTGTTTTTGTTGTCTGGTGTTATATTTATGTATGTTGTATTTATGTATTTCTATAAAATTTACAGTCTGGTGGTGTAATGGTCAGCGCGTTAGCCTGCCATGCAAGAGGTCTCTGGTTCGATTCCCGACATGGTTGATATGAAATCGGGTTGTGGTCCCGTGGCTAGTGTCTTGGACTCACGGACCAAAGGTCCGTGGTTCGAATCCTACTCTACCCCAACTCGATTCCATTTTCCAATAGTGAGTTATTTACAACTCGTTGAAAATGGCCCTCAAAATTAAATATTTGGGTAAATCATAAGAACGCAAATATTTATTTTTCTAAAAAAAATCAAAAAATATTTATTTAAAAGGGTGTTTTCACACTAGAATATTTCATAGTCCCTGGACTGGTATCTGAAGCGTAAAGACTGATCATCTTACATTCATGTAACAAATTGATCATTTATCATTTATCATTTATTTATTTATATATATGTACATTACAAAATAAAATATCTTAATTCATACATATAGAAATAATTAGGTAAAATTAGGTATATGTAAAAAAAACACATTAGTATACATAATATCTAAAGAATAATATGTTAAAAAAGTAAGAGAATCTTGTAACAAAAAACTCCCTCAGAGACGTGAAAAATGTCAATGTCCAAAGTGATATTGTTCAACATAGAGATAGATTGATATTATTCAACATTGATCAAGATACGCTGCTATTGGTGTACCAATGTAGTGCCCTACGCACCATTAGGTGCGGAAAGGGAATTATGATGATGATATTAATGATATATTTTTTGTTCTCCGGGATGAGTTCAATAAAATGGAATATTAAAAACTAACAAAATGTGGCTCCCTATCTTATAACTTGTAGGAAATAAATGCAGGGTCACGGCTGGCAAAAAAACAATCAAAATGCGATGATTGCGGCAATCAACTCGTTTTAATCAAATGAAGAAAAGAGTTTAAAAAAAAAAAGTTTTATTGTAAAAATGGCTGATACAATGATCGAAAGCCTATTTTATATAACGCCTGCGTAGTACTTATTCTCCTCTATAGATGCGAATCGTGGCACCTCACTAGGGCCCAAAACCGCAAAATACTGAGTTTTGAGAATAGGCGTCTCAATTCTCAATAGAAGAATCTTGTGTAGCTTGTGCTAACGACGCGTCGCGTGCTAACGAAGCGTCGCGACGCTTAGCAATATATTTTTCTTGCATGTGAGAATGCACAAATTAATAAAAATTACAAAATTTAAAAACAGTATTACCCACAGCTTAAAACGCCATACATTATATTTAATTTCTCTCTCTTTAACTATTTATTATTTCATACACATTTGTCATTCCTCTCGTTAATAACTAATATTATACCTCATTGTTGTCAATATAAAAATGAATAAATTTAATGGTTATGTATCTTCTTCTTATGGTTTCTCTCCCCGATGGAAGTTGGAAATCATTGTTGCGATTCTTACTTTATTGGCAGCTGCCCTGAACAAGGACTGAGTGCTGCAATGGAACCAGTCGCGCAAGTTCTTAAGGCAAAAGATGCGCCTTCTACCTGCACTGCGTCTTTCTTTAATCCTTCCCTGTAGAATGACTAGTAAAATTTTTATTTTTCGCCTCTCATCACATGCCCAAAGTACTCAAGTTTATTTTTCTTTATGGTCTTTAGTACTTCTTTATCTTTTTCCATCCGTCGGAGAACATCATCGTTTCAGACTCTATCCACCCAGGAGATTTTTAATATCCTCCTGTAGCACCACATTTCAAAGGCTTCGATCTTCTTTGAAGTGTTTTGGGTGAGTGTCCACGTTTCGACGCCGTAAAAAAGTACTGAGAAGACGTAACATCGAGCAATGCGCATTCGGAGGTCTAAATTAAAGTCTCTACTGCAAAGAAGGTCACGCATCCTGAAAAAGCAGTCTCGCGCCATCTCCATTCTGACTTTGATCTCTTGCGAGTGATCCCATTTATCATTCAGCCAGCATCTTAAATATAACAATGTTAAATTTAAAAACATTTTTTTAATGGCTACGATATGCTTATTCTTAAGGTATTGGTGTATTTCCAAGTGATTTATCTTAACTTACACATAAAAAAACACATTTTAAGTGTATGAACCGTTTTTATGTTACTCTTAAATGAACCATTTTTCTTGTAGACAATGTCGCAAGAAGCAATGTTTTAAAACGACACATTGCATCTTTATATTTGGCTGTTAAATCCGAACTAGGCGAATACTGGCGTAAACATTTATTACTACGCTACGCCATCTATTTTGTCCCAAGTGAGTTCACTGGGCATTTTATAACCTTATGGAGTTACATCAAAATGTAACAAGATAATAATATGGTACGAATTAAAGTTTCTCGGGCTTCGGATAATGGTGTTTTAATAGCACCATTGCATTATGGTGGATTAAGTATTTCTACTTCTTCATACCATGCAAGGTGTTCACACGAGTTGTAGATTAATGTTTAGTCATCAGAAAAACAAAACACATTCTCATGGGGACGTGGATACATGGTTTTACATTGTTTCGAAAATTAGCAAGTGAATCAGCCGGTGAACGTTTAAGTTTATTAATTTATCTTCTTCTTCTTCAGTTTCAATTCAGGGGACTGGTTGGAATTTGGCTTCTTCGATCCTGCTGAGAATTTCGTCCATAAGATCCATGTTGTTGGATCCTGAAATCTTTCATTTTAAGAAATAATTTAAATAATTTAAATAATTAATAAGTTAAAGGCGAGCTTTGCTTGGTGGATGCGAGTTTCAACCTGCCTCTTTGTACGGCTTTACGGCAAAGATTGTCAATTTTACTTTGTACACATTTTCAATGTAGTTATTTCGCGATAGAAGCGAATGCAATAATTAAAAATTAATTTATTCTACATAAATTAAGGGATAAATTACATCTCCATTAGTAGGAAAAGTGATCAAACATGTATGCAACCAGCACACTAAATACATTTAACGTGCATTTGTGGTCGCAGGCCCGAAGGTATGGAATGCTCTCCCAGTAGAAGTGCGAAACTGTGAGACCACAAATTTCAGTTATTACGACCAAGTTGATCAGCAGAAAGCGTCGTTAAGTCAATTTATAAAAATTACACGAAAAAGCCGATTTACCATGCCCGGGCGGAATGAAGAAAACAGTTATGTGTTTAAAATAGAATCAGAAAACCCTCAACGAATGTTTTTGACTCGATGGCTACTCTCAGGTAAAAATCCTGGAAAAGGAAATCGAGCGGAGATTAGTCCGCCTAGTGGTTTGTTAGAACTTTGACTAACAGCGCCCGAGGTCATGGGTTTGATTTTCAGCAAGGTCGACTTAAAATGTGAATTAAAAAAAAAAATATTACTAAAATCTAAAGTCTCTTGACTGGATTTGAAGCTAAGACTGAGTTTCTTTGCATTTATATATCAAAGAATCAAGATATGCTGTAATTGGAGTACCAATACAGTGCCTTACGCACCATTGGGTGTGGATAGAGAAACAATAATGAATACATTAATAAATTATTACTTTTTAATATTTTTTATTTACAATTTTAAACGCACGAGATGTGCTAAATAATCACCTTGAGAAATTAACATGTAAATTTGGGAATTATTTCGATAATTTAACCTTTAACATACTGTGCCAAAAAACTCCTTCGAGTCACTGCGTGGTATCCTGAGGTTCCCTTAGGTTGTTAATCTTAGGTAAACTGAGGTTAGGAAATGATTGCCTGATAATCACTGTCTTTTTTTATCTTATAAAAATTATACTCGTATGTGTGTCTTGCTTAGTGATCTAATTAGATTACATATCTTTTTCCCAAATAAATGTTTTACAGATAATATTTGTCTCAGAGCACTCGATATTTTGTCGTTTTCGGAGATCCCGATGGACAAACATTTCATTTGAAATTACCCAATTCTATAATATGTGACAAAATATTTTTTAAGGTTGACATGAAGATCGCAAACAAGTTCGCGAGTAGTGGCCGAGATATTAATTGCGCCGGTTACATCACAGGAACGGGCCGGTTAACTGTTCACTATTTTGCCAACGTTTAAACGCCCATTATTATTTTTTATTTGTTTTTATTTGGGAAAAAAACAACAGTTTTTACATACATTGTATACAGAAAATAAGAATATATATAAACGAAAACTGTGAAAACAGTCAATATAAATTTTCCACAGTGGTGTAAGCTATTGATTAAGTACATTATCGGTATAAAAAAGCAACTTCACAATTAAGAAACGTTAGGCACATAGAAGTTGCTAATAAAATAAAAATCCATATATTACTATATACTGGCAAATTAAATGTAGTATGGAGTCTTGTTCTGTTGGATAACTTATAAATCGCCATTATCGTAATATGCTTTACATAGTGATTCTATAGATAAATAAATTTAATTGAAGCCTTTAGATTTGTAATTTAATTAAAACAAATTATTTTTTTATCACATGCTACAAATTTATTCAAATGATTTAGAGAACAAGTGGGTTTTAAATTTTTTTCGAAACATCACTTCACTTTCATAGCCTCGCACCTCTGCTAGGAGAGCATTCTATGCCATAGGGCCTGCGACCGCAAATGCGCGTTCACTGAATTTAATGCGCTGTTTGCGTAGAGGTATAATAACTTTTTCTCTCGACGTAGACGTAGCTGATCGAAGCGTAAGACGCCTGTCAGCTAGTTCATCTAGAATGCACAGTTTACTTAGATATTCCGGAGCAGAGTTGTGCAGTGATTTATACATAATCCAACAAATTTTGTATTACACCCTCTGTGGAAAACGTTGCCAGTGTAATTCCCGAAGTAGTGGAGTGATATGACTGAACTTAGAGATTCCAAAAATAAGTCTCGCTGCAGCATTTAATACAGACTGTAGGCGAGTCATTTTGTTCATTGGTAGACTAGCATAGATACCATTACAATAATCGACTCTAGCCCATATTTAAATGTTTTTTTGATCGTTGTGAAGTAAAAGAGCTGAAACCAGTGCTTTACGAGAATTCGGACCAATTCGAAATATTTTTGATAAAAATAAAATAAGATTACCAAATTTTTTATATTATGTAAGTTCTTTAAAGAGTAAATTTAAAGATTCATCGTTATTTTAATATGTTGGAGCTGATTTATGTCGGCAATTCATTTGGTAGGTATCTTGCTTATCATTTTTCTTTGTACAGAGAACAATATTACTGTTATAAATCTTTTCCTAATACAGTGAATAGAATGAATACAGTACAACAGAAAAATAGAATAATGAAAATGATTTATTACGGTTAAATACATGAAAAGATTTTCGTTTTGTATTATTCGTGTATATATGTAAGAGAAAATTTTAAGAAATAATAATTATTATGATAGTTTTCTGCTGTAATAGCAGCCGTAAAATTGGTCTATATGATATGTTCATTATATGTTGAATCAAATGTCGAGATCCGTACATTATGCAAGGCTGAGATAAGCATTATTTATTTATTTATTTTTATTTAACTTTTTGTACATAATGGTATTTGTACATTGGCGGGCTTATTGCCAAATGGCAATTTCTTCCAACCAATTATCGACAAAATTAAAAAAGGAGTTCTACCTTGGTTTCAACACGTAGAGAGAATGGACAGCGAAGAACGGCTAAAAAGATTTACGATGCGAATGCTGATGGATGCAGAAATTGAGGAAGACCGAGAAAGACATGGAAACACCGCAAGATCGACATATCAAAAGTCGGATTAATCAGCGCGCATTTATAAAAAGATGTATGAATGTAAAGGAAATGAGATATGTGTGCAAAGACAGTGTGATATGGCGTTCTATCCTCTCTGCCTATCCTTACGTGGAAACGTCGTAATGGTTTGTTTGTGCACTGTGTCAACGCAAAAACATATTATTTTATTAAATACTATTGTACATGTAACTTAAGTATATTTTAGAAAAATTATTATGAAAATAAAACTTTGTTTATATCACCCGTCGATGGAGGAGTGCTCTCCCGAAACTGTAATAGTGTTCTTGTAAAAGAATAAAAATTATGTAACACTAATAAAAAAGTTTTATTTTTATAATAATTTATAACGAAGTGTTACGAAGTGAATGCCGATTCAATTAACAATAATATTTTAATATTACTATTTTAATACACGCAATATACACATAAATATTATGTGCTGATATGAGTTTTTTTTTTCCAAATTCAAAATTGAGGAACAATTTGATTTTTTTAAAGCTAAAGGCTTTACGTCATTTGAAAAAAACATTTCTGCTGCACATGATATTGTTTTTGCTTTTACGTTACATATATTATTATATTTGATTACAAGCCTTCAAAATGGAATGTCTAGTAGACGAAAGTGAGCATTTTAAACACCTCGTTTTGTCTGCGTTCAAACGAGAAGAAGTTTAAAAATTGAAAAATTGTTTTCAGGCGTTGCCTAGTATGTGAAATAATTCAGTCAGATGAATCTCTTCATAACAATGGAGGTTCCAGCTCTTTAACTTCACTAAAATCAACAAATGGAAGACTTGAAGAAATATGGATATTCCAACATAGGCGAAATGGTGAATGTTACACAGTGTGTAAAGTGGCCACTTAAACCAGCCAATGACAGGTCATAAGCCCTGTAAATGTCTCAACTTCCATATTCCCTTATTTAAGGTATTCTCCATCACTGTTGTTGTTTGTTGATTTGAATTCGTTGTTAATTTTGAGAATACACTCAAATAAGCAAAGGTTTACTGAAATAATTACGTAAAATACAGTTATCACAATATTTTTACGTTGCATCATACATCCGAGTATATTTATGAAATTATAATACCAAAAATTGATATGAAAATTTATGACAGTCTCATAACTTGTCGTAAATATCTTATTGATGTAGGTTTTATCTGTGATTTCTCTTTTGAAAATAAACAAACTGATTATATGATTTGTTTTCTTAAGTGTATATAAATTGATGAGAAACATTAACATGGTCAAAATCACGTCTCTTTGTTGACATTTTAAAGTATTTATTATGCATTAGCGTACATTATTAAAAGCATCGACAGAAGCCTTATAAATGACTTTATCTTATTCCATAAATCATATGTATTTTCTCGAGTTATGATATGTGTAGGTACGATATGTATATATTTTTGTGTTTTATTTGATTTATAATTTCATAATATATACAGTTTTTTGTTCACTTTGCCCAGCTGTATGAAACAGTACTTATGATTTTCTTGTTGTATCACTGTAGAATGTTTTATTATTTAATTTTGTGTTTTAGGTTATTTTTTTAAATATAAATCTTGTATCATTTTTAAGTTTATTTTTTTTTTTATAAATCTTGTGTATAAAGAAATTTATGTTTTTGAAAAATATTAAGAGAAATATTATAAATTTTTTTATACGGCGGATTTGCCGTTTATGTTAATAAAATAAAAATAAAAATAAAATAAAATGAAATAATGATGATAACATATTATGTTTGTTCCGGCTCGGTTTGTGAAATATCGGTTTGCGGGTTGTGAAATATTAAACTTCTTTTACATAATATAATAAATAATAATTATCGTTTAATGTAAGTTGTTGTAATAAAAGAAAATGTTTTTGATAAAATTCTCACACTTCTGTTAATATGTATTTTTAAAATTAAAATTATTTTTTCATTCATATAAAAATTCAGAGAACAATCATAATAGCAGTATATTTTAATTTTATCAAGAATTGCTGTGTCTTTCGCAAAAATAATTTCAACCTTATTGACGTAATTAAACATCAGATACAAATAAAAACTGCAGTTAGTAAATTCAACGAGTAGGCAAGAAGGCAACACGTTTTGCAATCCAACTTAATTTATTATTAATTATTTATCACGGAAATAAAAAACCTGGGATGGTATTCCAAACGTTTTCGCGGCCGTATTATCTCGTGTAATTACATACAAAATACACGAAAAAAACTGTTTTCTCGTGCGGCGAGAGTGGTTCAGAATAGCACCCCTGTTGTTGATAAGGGAATGTTAGAGTATTCTTATATTTCAACCTTTAATTACATCCAAAAACGATTTAACCATTCTTATTTTGCCAATCAAAATCAAATATTGCACCAATCAAATCGAATTTCCTTTCAGGATATCAATTACGGATAATTCAAATGAATCGCATACCTATATACTATAAAAAATGTAAATTTTATTAATTTATAAATATCACTTACACTCTCAAAATAATTAATATCCTGTATTCTTAAAAAAAAGCATCTACCTAATTATGCTATCATTTATTAAATAGCTATTTACTTTATACAATTGCATAACACTATAAAATATCATCCATTCCCCAATCCGCATCTGATGGTGCATAGGGCACTGCATTATCACAACAATCGCAGAGTATCTTGATTATTCATTACATGAAGGTAAGATGATCAATCTTACGCTTCAGGTGCCAGTTCAGGACTATGAAATGCTGCAATGTAAAAACATCCGGCTGGAAGATTTGAAGCCTCTCATTGAAAAATACAGGGTGTTTAAAGTATGTAAAATCACTAATTTGTCTCTCTTGGAAAGTTCGGTTTTTGCAGATACCGTAGTTTACCTCTAGCGTACAACACTTAAAAATGTCATACGAAGTCCCAAATAATGTCACAATTCAAAAAAAGATAAATTATTAAATCAGTTTGATTTGATTTATGTCATTTATCGACAATTATTCTTGACGGAATTCTATTATATGATATATTTACTTAAATTTGAATAAAAGCTATAAATTTAAAACACTTTCGCACAAGTTTGAAGATGCTCGTTAGAGGATGAAAGCGCTAATTAGTTAAATGAATAAGTGGAAGAGTACAATTTTTTTCAATTTATAACTTATATTCAATATAATTGATTATTTAAATTGATCTGTTTGATTGAAATATCGATTTATGTTTAAAAAGCAATTATCTTATTGACATTTTAACATCGATTAAAAGACAGGGTATGTTTTGTATTTCCTCAATGTTTTGATTCGCACGAATGATTTCATGGCCATAACGGATTGGTTGATGTTGATATACTGTCGTAACTGGATACCTTTTTCATTAGTTAATTTGTTTTTTGAGTGCGTATATTGACATGATAGAACGCCATGTTGTGACTTCCGCTTCCCGTCTAAGTATTCCGTGGCATTTTGCCATTATAAATATATGGAATCTAATCAACTTCTCACTGCGAAGACGTGAGGATATGTGAAGGCAAAATTCTTCAACATAATATAAATAATATGCAGCCAGTTGCAGTCGAGGTGTCACTTAACCTTTTAACTCTAATCACTCAATAAAAATAAAATGATTAATTGATATTTTTAAAATTTAAAAAAAATACACCGATCATAATCGACCTTTTAAGCGAATACACGTTAAAACTTTATATGAAAGTTGCATACTTGTCGAGTTCCGTAGACAATGCAAGCATTATGGACAAAATCAAGGTTTGCGGGAAAAATGAAGAAAATATATATAATAACAGTGAAGGATTATTAAATTTCAGATATGTTTTTAATTTTCTTTTTAATACATGGGTATTTTCAATATTTTTAAGGTTCAACCGTAGGTCGAAAGTATTTTTTCCAAGATAGAAAAAATAAATTCTAGAATGCTTAGGGTTTAATTTCGGGATTTTAATGTTATTTTGATATCTTGCAGACATATTAACTTGGTTATTTATCTATTTTCTTTAAAAGTTTAGATGTTGAAGTTTTATGTGTTTTGATTGAATATATTAATTGAATCGTGTTTAAACATGCCTTTAAAATAAAATACAGTTACCCGTTAAAAAATTATAAAACCAGATTGAATTTTTGAACTTCCTGCTAAATCAATGAGAACCCTGAGCTTGCTTCATTAAAACGAAATGGTTGCATTTGGGGGTAATAGGAGATTATGACACCCAAAGTGTCTTGCTTACGTCCAGTTTATTTCATTGTTTTGTTTTGGTTGCTCTCAGTCAGCTCTGCAAAAAACCCAGCTTCACATAGATAGGATGTCGGAAATGGCAATGGGGATTTAGGAATAGGGAAACCTGGGTAAAAATAATAAATAAATACATTTTTGGTAATACACTTCGTTTTGTTTTCCTAGTGTAGGGAATGACCCAAGAATATTAATTTTCAGTCATTACAGCACTATGATCAATTTTATAGGTATGGTCGATTTTTCAATAGTAATTGTGATTTTTAAGCAGGCCCTTGCGCGGCCCGGGGGTCGGGGACCCCTGATGTAGAGTGATTGAACAACGAGAGAACGGCTAAAAAGATTAAAGATGCAACTGTTGATGGGTGTAGAAAACGAGAATGACTGAAAAGGACGCGGTATGAATGAATTCAATAAAAACTGAGATGTTAAAAGTTGGAATCATTTGCATGCGTCCCTAATAAGATTGCGTGAATGTAGAGGAAACGAAACCGGTAAATAAATTAATATGGAGTGATATTGCGTTCTGTCTTCTTTGCCTACCCTTATTTGTTAAATTATTGATTGAAAAAAAATTAATGAGTTGTAAAAGCAGGAACAAACAGCTTGTCCTTGTAGAAGCTGATACAATATTTTAAGTACGTCCAAATGTTTGTAGACCAATTCTGTAATTCAATCCTCTTAGGATTTCATCTACAGAGACTAATATCTCAAGAGAAACGAAGGAAATAATTATTTCATATCTCAACCGAGAAATGTTATGTTTATATGTACGGTCCCAAATTAGATTTTTTTAATAACTCCTGGGAGTATATGTAATATGTACTATATTTATTATATGTTTAATTAATAAAAAATAAAAATAAAATGTTTCAAGCGTATACGGTAGACAATATAATTAGAATAAACAGTCGATCGCACAAATAAAAAATATTGCTCTAAAAAAATTAGCCAAAAAGTCGACAGATGTCACTTATGGAAAAGCGTCAAATAATAAGAAAGGACTAAATATATACAATTTCTAAAAATTGTGTAAATGTGGAATCACAAACGGTTGGCAGACTGGTGAATACTGCGCAGTGGTAAAGTAATAAATTAAACTTGATTACAGGTCATAAGCCTTGTAAATACCTAAATTTACACATTCCTTAATTATTTTTTTCCCTTTCTAGTATAACATCAACTTTCTGTTAGGCAGCTAGGTTCCGTGTCAAAGAAACTTTGTAAATTGTGTATCACGTTTTAATAATTTGCATTGACTGCTTGTCGTGAGTAAACTCATCACATGAAAGGGAAGTATTTTTGACAAATGACCATCATGGAAGTAAAATTATTACATTGACTTCCAAATATAGTATTCCGCTTCAACTTAGTACAGCCTCAAGCCACTAGCCACATTTATAGCCTTAGGTTCATTAATTATGTTACGCGTAATATTCAATTCTTTCATTCATTAGATTGTATAAAGTATAAATTAGATAGATTGTATAAAGCCAATACGCCATATCACAACTTGTAGGATATGTATTAATTATCTTAGAAATTGTAAGTAATCAAGAATACAGGGATTTTACATAATATTTCATAGAGGCAAGTGATCTCTGTAACTAACTAAATTAATTAATCATTTTGTGATTAAAGTAAGATGTAATTAAACGCCGCAGAATGATTTTTCATAAATTTTTAATTATGTAGATATTTTATTATATTTTCAGAGAATGTATTCTTGAAGGGATTTTTTTGCACGCAAATGACAGATAATATAAATAAAATAATTATTAGGGCCGTAGTCCGACGAAAAGTAAGAAAATCGATTTTGTCATTTTAAAACGCAGTTCTTTAGTGCGCACTTGACAATTTTTTTATTTCAATAAATTCTGTAATTAAAAACCTACTTATAAGTATGTGAACACAATATTTTTGGAAACAAAATTATATATTAAATTAAATAATTAACAATTTTAAAAGTACAAAAAATAAAACAAAAAAAGCGTTTTTTGCGTACTCTTTCCGACATACTAGGTAAGAGTACGCACAACAATTTCTTCGGATAAGGTAAGAGTACACATATAAAAAAATGTAAAAAGTTATATTTATAATTCTTTTTTGTGGCACTGATTAAAAAAGTCGATTTTTTTTGTAATTTACGTGTTATCCTAAAAATAAAATTACAAATTATTGTAAGACGCACTCCCCATTATGCAGGTAAGAAATATTTTTTCTGTTACGTAATGGGACACGTTAATGTAAATAAATGTATTTGAATTTGTATAAAAATGGTATTGGTAGTAATATTGTATACTTTTATTTTTTATCTGAAGAAACTAAACTTTATCACCGTTTTTTGAGAAAAGTGGCATGGTTGCTCGGATTACAAAGGGGTAATTATTCTTATTTTGAAATAGAGCAATCTCTTAATCTGTCTTCATTGGAGAGACGTAGAACTGAGATGGACTTTATATGCATTTTCAAAATACTTAATGCTTTAAGTGATGTCCCATCTCTGTTGCAATCAATTTCTTTTCATGTTCATAACCGTGTCACCAGAAGTCAAAATCTGCTATTTATAAAATCTTCTAAGAGCAACTTTGGTTTTTATGCCCCAATGTCCAGAATGTGTAGATTAGTCAATTCATCGCACGACTTGGATTTTTTTGGGATAGATCTTCCGGCTTTTCGTAGATCTCTTTGCGACTTAACAGTGTGGGATGAAGTTGGATTGGCATGGTTTAGTTCAAAATTTTTGGTCTTTCGTTTTTTTTAAATATATTGTATACTAATATTGTTTTGCCCTTGTTTGTCTTTGCTAAATAGTTTAATGTTCTTTTTGTTCAGTTTCTTGCTTTTATGTTTCTTTATGTAACTGTTGTAATTGGCTTAGGCCGTATATATATAATAAATAAATAAACTAAACTAAATTTTCGTACACGAATCACTATTGACTGCTCCAAAACCAGTATAGTCAGTGCACTCATCGTGATACCACGCTTCGCACCATAATTTAATCCAATCCATTTCCGGGGGCTCAACGCATACTCCTTTGTAAAGAAGGCAATGAAGAACTTACATTTGTTTCTATTTTAGGTGATGCCGTGTGTGTTGGATTTGTTCGGTTGTTGACGTTTCGGCTATCATTGCAGGAGTCATCTTCAGGGTAAACTGAAGGTTTTGTAGAAAAAAAAGTATGTGTTCAAGTATTAGTAATTTACCGTGTCGCGGTCGACAGTAGGCAAATTTCTATTCATTTTTGTAGTATGTAGTGCTGGGAGCCATGTTGATTTTAATTTCAGCCCGTCGTCTTTGTTTATGTTATTTGGGTGCATGTGTATTTCAATTGCCTCTTTTATTATGTTTATTTTTGTATTCCGATTAAAAAAAGTGTTTTTGTTCTTGTATGGAATATTTTTTTTAAAAAAAGAATAATAAAACGGTAAAATGAAAAAAAAATAGCCGTTACGAAGAAAAATTAATAAGGCTAATAACAAAAGTTAGAAAGTTACGTTTCAATATAAAATAACCATTATGAAAAAAAACTTGCGGAAAAGTATCCGGATACGCAATTGGAGTACCAATGCAGTGTCCTATGCACCACTGTGTACGGATAGGGAAATGACAATAAATCGCCGAACTGATCTGTCTTTTTCGTATTAGTTTCTAGGTGTACATTAATTTAAATGAAATTAAATTTAAGATAAATACAGTTAGACATGAATAAAAACCTAGGATAAGGAAACGCCTCTTTCAAGGTTCTGAATTTAGTTGCCATTATAATTTACACGGTACCTTTGCGAGGAAATGCAATTGTGATTCTCTATTGTATTCGCAACTAACTTAGGTTTTGTGTAATTTATCAATAGAGCATGGCGTTGATATTTATTTATTGGTGTTGCCTTAAAAGACAAGAATGCGGTTTAACGCACTGTAAGGTTAAAAATGTTTAAAAAACACATTTTGAGTTTGCCCACATGTTTCTAGGCAATGTTGGATTTCACTCTCTAAGAAATTATCAAGATTGAAATTTCTCGCAACAGAGAGTTGAGGAATATAGATGTTAAAACATAGGCAGAATGCCGAATAATACACAGTGAGTAAAGTGGCCATTTAAACCAGCCAATGACAGGTCACAAGCCCTGCAAATGCCTAGACATACACATTCCCTCTTCAAAGATGTTTTCTTTCTCTTTCGCAATAAATTTATATCCTAACAACTCCCGAGGGAGTAAAATGCTGCATTATCTACAAACAAAAATTTAGACATAAACAAATATTGCCGATTTAACTAACCCGTATGTAAAAATTAAAAATAATTTACAGGCGTTGCCGAGTACTTGAAATAATTCATCCAACTGAATCTCACTCACATCAATAAATGTTTCAGCTCTTTTACTTTATAAAAGTCAACGGATGGAAGAATTGAGGAGTAATGGATCTTTAAACATAGGAAGAATGATGAATGTTCCACAATGTTATGTTGTGTAAAGTGACCACTTAAATAAGCCAATGAGATTCCTTCTACTTCAAACTTCTGATTTCTAATAACTTATACGAACTTTTATGTATTTCTACAAACTTATATTTACTATCAAAAAGAAAACTTGCTTTCAAATGTATTGAATTCTGCATGTAATTATTAAATATTTACAAATAAAAAGTAAAACGGTTTGATAAAGGCTATTAATAGCACGTAAAAGTAATATTGTTGGCTAAATTAAACTTCTTTATTGGATCACCGTATGGACCGCGGTTGAAAGGTTTTATTCAACTTTGTAATTAATAGTACAATAACTCTATTTAAAAAGCTGAGCAATATATTTCAACAAAATGTTCAGTTGACCGATTCAACTAACCACTCTCTAGGATTAAATTGTTTATTTAACATTTCATAAAGTTAGTTTTACGCTTTGTATATGAAAAGTAAATCATTTTTGAAACGTTAAAAGATTCTAAAATTTTCTTAGAAAACATTTCTCAGTAAAAATACAATTTTTTTATGTTTGTTAAATAAGGAATATCACTGAATAAGGAAAATTTTCTTATATCTAAAGAATGATGTACTCGAATGACAGTAAAATATGTTGTAAATAACAAAAAAAAAGATGCAGAGGAAAAACATTTCGAAGGTAGTTTAAAAACTCACATTTCCTCAACTCATCCATATTTTGACTGTGATGAAAAGGAGTTGAAACATTTAACAGTGTGAGTGAGATTTATTTTGTTAACTTATTACACCTACCTTTTTCGCTAAAAACACATTTTAATGATTATACTTCTTTAAAAAACAAAAATAGACGCACTGTACCTGAATTATGATACTTACATTAATTATTAAATAATAAAGGAGACCCTTTTAACCTACTCTCCAAAATTAATCTTAATGTACCCTTTCGCGTGACAAGAAAAAGGTATTTATTCCATCTGCCAGTCTGTAGCACTAACTATGCACAACACTCTTTCTTCTATCATTCTTGCTCTAACTATAATGTTTTTTTTTCATCTTTTGATATATTTTACATACCCCTTAATTTATTTAAAAAATAATAAGTCTTAATTTATTTAAAAATAAATTAAGACTTATTATTTCTGGCTGCGATACGATCCCACTTACAATTTAATGATGCGCACTCCTGAACACTTACTCCCACACTAATACACATACATTTTTTTCCCTTTTTTTTTCTCATGTCTTATATAATATATTATTTTTCTCTTAACCGTGTAACACGTTCTCTCATTATATTTGTGAAAAACTTTAACTGGATGTATGTACTATTTTTTATATTTGTATTCTACAACTTTTATATAAAAACTGTTGTTTTTCCTTAATAAATAAAAATAAATAAATAAATTAACACACATTTACACTTACCCTCATACAAATACAAATAAACACATCCTTTGTTGTAACACAATTTAATAATATGTATTATTTTTATTTAGAAACTTTGCTGGTCTGTCTTTAAACTGTATTTTTGATAATAATATTATTAAATCGTTGTCGACTGTTTGTTTCTTTAAAAGAAATAAATAAATAAAATAAATAAAAAAAACTTTTTTCTGCATAATAAATGCAGCAATCAACCTCAGATTTTTTCCGTACAAACAATCTCAGACCACTTGTAAACCGTGAGAATTAACAGTCGTCTGTCGTCTTACTCGTCATTTACACTCATAGCACAAACTAGGTCACATAAACATTTTCAACATCCGTAAAACGTTTTAAGGTGTACACAATTAAAATTCATTACGGGTTTAAAGGGCGTTTTCCTCGAATTAAATGTTTCGCGAAATAATAGAGATAAATATCTGTTTTGCGTTACGCGAAATTCCCGTTTTTCAAAGAATTACCTTGTATAACAATCTCTAGTGAATTTAATTAAATGCATAGATTATTGTGGTTAATAGTTGGACGTATTTTAAAAGGAATATCGCTACACTTATCCGTTTATAATTATTATTTTTTTTATTTATTAAGGAAAAACAACAGTTGTTATATAAGAATACAAAATATAAAAAATAGTACATACATCCAGTTAAAGTTTTTCACAAATATAATGAGAGAACATGTTACACAGTAAAGAGAAAAATAATATATTATATAAGACATGAGAAAAAAAAGAGCTCGTAAGAAGGTTAAGGGATAAGGAAATGGAGTGGAGGAGTGGAGAAGAGGGATTTTCATAATATAGGTGACCAATTCAAAATTTTGATATTATAAGAAAATAAACATAATTAAAGGAACATAAACTTATTACACACTGACAAATATTTCATTTTACAGTGTTTCAAAATGTTTTTTTTTGAAGTCACAAAATTTTGTATTAAAAATATCTAAATGGGGACAAAGCAAATTAAATTTGGAGCACCTACGATAAATAAACGAGTTTTAAACATATTTTTTTTTGGGCAATGAATTATAAAAAAAATGAACTTGTCGTGTTGACTTTACAGGACAATTAGTTGAAATACGCTCCTAAAGATATGGACTATCGATAAAATTGTTTAAAATTTTGAAGAGGAAAGACAGATCAGAAATGCTTCTACGTTTAGTAAGGGAAGTTATCCTATGAAAGCTATCCGTTATTAAACTATTAGAGTTAACACATAAGTTGAGTGCGTATTTATCCAAAGTTAAAAATGTGCACTAAAAAGACAACAAAATGGTAAAGGTTATACGAGTATGTCATTCGAAATAATTTTTTGTGCTCTACAAGATATATTGTGTTTGTTTTTAAGTTACGTGTATTTTTTTTTTAAAATTACAAACCTTCAAAACGGAATGTTAAGTGAGCAAACAACGAGACAAAAGTGAGCATTTTCGACAACTTCTTCTGGTCGGGTTCAATCGAGGGAATAAAGCTGACAAACTTGCTCGCGATATTTTCGCAGTGTACGGTGAAGATGTAATGAAGGAGAATACATTTTTGACTAATTTGAAAAAATCGGATGCAACTTATGTTAACATCCAATATGAAATGTAATTCAAGTTAATATTATTAGAATCCTAAAAATCCGCTTTAAATACCCATCTGAACCATTATTTCAATTGTTAAAAGTCCTTGATATTCGTCAAATCTATATCAAGAATGTATTGACAATTTTCTGGTCAGGCGACTACGGAAGGAGGTCCCAACTGCCAACAGAATGCCAGCACGAGGTTTTCGCGGAACCTAAACTTCTTAATACCGAGAACGCGTACGATGTTTGCTCGGAGACACTTTTCATATATAGCTCCAAGAGTGTTCAACGTCTTGGATGAACATATAAAGTTCTCCAAAACAACGTCTATATTTAAGATGAAGATCCATAATTGGGTCGTATCGAGGGGTAGAGTCCACTGTATGAGATTGGTTCGGGAATAAATACATAACATCGTTGCTGTTTTCATTATTATCCATATACGTGTATATTTTACAGTCTACACTCACTTAGAAGGTTGCAAAAATTCTTACCCATTAGTACTAAATGCACTCTTGTACAAGCATTACTACTACCCATTCTAGATTACGCTGATGTTTCCATGACTGATTTAAGCTGTGAGCAACTCGATAAACTTGAACGACTTCAGAATACATGCATAAGGTACATTTTTGGTCTTAGGAAATATGACCACATTTCTGATTATCGTAGGCAACTGAAATGGCTCAAAATTAGACAGCGGAGAGACTATCACTCCCTCTCACTTCTGTTCAATGTACTTCATAGTCCTAACGCTCCTATATACCTGTGTGAAAAATTTCAACGCTTATCAGTTCATGGTTTACCTCTTCGTTCTCATTCTCAAGGCACTCTCTTAATACCCATACACAATTCCTCTTTCTTCTCTAACTCATATAGTGTCCATGCGGCTCGACTGTGGAATCATCTCCCATCCACCATCAAAGATGTTACTACATTATCTCTGTTTAAATCACGTCTGAAGAAACATCTCCTTTCTCTTCCTTAATCTCTCCTCCTTTCCTTTTTCCTCTTTCCTCTTTCCTCTTTTTTCCTTTTTCCCATTGAGTAATAGTTTCGATTTAAGGTAATTTATAAACAAATACGTTTATTTCTATTTTTATATATCTTTAAATTTTTAATCTTTTTTTTCTATTGAATATGTTCTGTAACTTGAATTATAAAAATAAAACTTTTATTTTATTGGTTGGTTGGAAGAAATTGCCATTTGGCAATAAGCCTGCCAATGTACAAATAATCATTATGTACAAAAAGTTAAATAAATAAATAAATAAATATAATCACTGTCATACGTATTATTATATAACTTTTCTACATGTATAAATTTTTATGATTTATATTTTTCTATTATTATTTTGTATATTATTTTGATTATTTTGCATATTGTTTTGATTACCTGTATATTGTTTTAATTTGTAAATAAATATTTTTAATTTATATATCGAAGAGTCCCGACTTAACACGGAATTTTCTAACAAGTCTGATCATAAAAAAACATATGATTGTGTCTATGTAAAATTGTGTATTTTGTGCTTTAAATAAAAGAGAAATAAAATATTTAATAAAATTTTGACGCTATTCCCAATTGTAATATTCTATTGTAATATTGAATTTTTTCGCAAAATGAAGACGAAGCTATGTCGTCATTGCGATAGGCGGAAGTGTTGGTAGTGAGTTTAGAAGCTCCCATTCCCGTCCGGATACAGGACTAGGTTGTAGGGGTTGTAGGGAGGTAGCTCGGTGGCCGGCGGTTGGCGGAGGAAATGAAAAGTGGATATTGGCAACAACTGATTGAAACTGGTGGGACGTGAATCGGAACGGAATGCCCCAGTTTAACATTCAGTTACTTGTCATTAAATATTGAATCTAAATTTGAAGTATCGCCACCCTTAATGAAAAGCTCAGCAACTGCCAAAATTTAGCGTACGTATACATCTATAGTGTAATCGTCACAAAAGATCTAGACAGGTCGCATCGACTTCAGGAGCTTGTTTGGCACTAAACCCCTAGTTTGGTTCAACTAGTTTTTTATCGAATACTTTTTGTGCTGTTACATGTTCACTTAATTGCCATACTTACTAGTTCTTTGCTCGATGTATTATTGTTGTGTTTTTTTTATTGTAAACTTTTTAAAATCATTCTTATGTTGCTGAAATTCCACTCGTCGATGTGCTTTGTAGCTGCAAGACTTTTTGTGATGTTAGCTATCATATTATGTAAATTTAGTAAATGGGGTCTAGAATTTTAACCGTCCATGCGCTCAGTAGCTGCAAGACTTGTTGTAATCTAACTTTTATTTTTATAACTTTGTTTTTTATTTCGTTTTTTAAATTATCACTTGAACTCTAATCTTCATTGTCAAGTAAATTTTTTTAAACAAATGTAAATAGGGGTTAGATTTCTTACTATCCATGCGCTCTGTAGCTGCAAGACGTGCTGGGATATTTATTTACTGTACAGCGCCCTTGAGGTGATTTTCACAAAAATGGTGCTATATAAATTATCCAAAAATATATATATATATACAAGAATGATAATGTACAGTGTAATGTTTTATTTATTGTTTATAAAGAAATCTGATCAGGTTTGTGTTGTAAAAAAACATTGTAAAGAAGGTTTTAAAATGTGTCCAATTCAGTCAAATCTCTGAATAATTATTAACTTGGTAGGTTACATAAAAATGGTGCTATATAAATTATCCAAAAATATATATATATATATACAAGAATGATAATATACAGTGTAATGTTTTATTTATTGTTTATAAAGAAATCTGATCAGGTTTGTGTTGTAAAAAAACATTGTAAAGAAGGTTTTAAAATGTGTCCAATTCAGTCAAATCTCTGAATAATTATTAACTTGGTAGGTTACATGATCACAAATATCTTAATATAAAATTAGTAAAGTTTACGATTTGAATAATACCTTTATACTAAAATTACGGTTTCGATATACTAAATAAATTTAGAAGGTACGTTTGTAACAGTACTAGAATACTATTTAAATCTACAGATAATATATGAAATACATAATACTGGTTAGTTATGTAAATAATATATTAGGTTTGTATTGGTGAAACAATTTTCAATTTTTTTTATTTAAGTGCCGTTACAAAATGAGCTTTTATTAACTCCATAGTAAATAATATTAGATACCTACAGAAATTTAAAAAAAAATCGGAAATAATAAAATTTAGGCATTTACACATACATTCAAAAACCTAACAAACCATCAAGCCGTTATTTCGTAGGGGTAGGCAGAGAGGACATAGTACCATATCACTCTGTCTTTGCATACAGAGCTCGCTTCCTTTACATTCATACATCTTGTCATGCACGCATACCGTTAATTATGACTTTTGATATATCAATCTTTAAGTATTTATTAGATTTGGTCGTGCTATGCCTTTCCCGATTTTTCTTGTTTTCTACATCCATCAACATTTGTATAGTAAATCTTTTTAGCCGATGTTTCGCTGTTCATTCACTCTATAATGTAACGGGTAACATTTGCCACTCGTCACAGAAAATAATAGCAACCAATCTTTCTGATTTTGTCTGTGGCGAACGCATCTACCTATGTTTTTTTTTCTTCCGTGACAGAACGTGAACGGAGTAGACGGTCGTGGATAGCGCTCTTTAGTAAAATGGACAACATTGTGTATAAATGTTTTAGATTACTTTAGTTCACACCGATTCAATGCTGCTAGACATTCTTTTTATCTTTTATTGAAATCCACAGAGTCCCTTTTTTTAACCTAATATCTTGTATATATAATTTATCAAATATATCTTGATGTGACGATAATGTCACTCAAACAGCGCCACGTTATGAAGTCTAATTGATGCAATATTAATGATTCAAGGGTCAAGACTATAATGTTATCCATAAAAAAATTATTGCACTATACTAAAATAAAACAAAAATAAATATTGTCTATCTGGTAATGGAACTCATTAAGAAACTGTAATGTTCGTCAAAATGTCTTAATTTGAGAATCCTTCCGGGCGATGAGGTTATGGTTATTTAATAGGAGCATTAGTCAACTGGGCCTGATGACAAATCCAACCAGATGACCCATAACTTTAAATGGAACACTCCAGACCATTGAAGCAACCGGCCAAGATGACATTTTCCAAGACTCCGAATTTAACACGTCGCCATTTTTTTATTTATGCAAGATTTCGGTCACATCAGTAATTTAGAATATTTTCAATAAAAATAGTTTCAGTAGTATATTAAATGGATTACAGAATCAGGTAGAAACTTTAACTTAAAAAAATAAATGTTACTGTAATTTAATTCATATGCTATGAGGACCGATGTTTTCATTTCAAATATTTTATTATCTAATTTGTTTCTGTGATTAATGTAATAAGCTTCGAGCCCGTTCAGACTTGTCATGGTTTATCGTTGTAGCCTAGCTGTTGGCGATTGATTTTGTGAATGGGAGATCGCGAGTTTGGGAAGACTCTTTCAAATTTAAATTATTTATTTATTTATCGATCCTCCACGAAGAAATCGTTGCAACAGGACTAAACCACATTAAAAAATCTTACATCTGTTTTTAAGTAGTGAAAAAACTAAAATCGAAATTGAAATGGGTGAAATTTTTACAAATTATTTTGCTTTTTATATTATTTAAGCCAATGCTTAGAATAAGATGATACACGCGCAATGTGTCAACGAAAAGTTTTTACCAAAATCTAATCTTAATCTTTTTACCAAAACCCTAAATCATTTGAAAAACGAAAAAAATCGAAATCGAGTATGAATCTTATAATGAAGCTTTTATAATTTAAAAACGTGTACGTATAAATTTAATTATTTTGCAGAAATTTGTCCATTAATGTAAAATACCGTACCAGCAGAAAAAGCCATTTCAATTTTCCATTTACAATGTCCTAAAAATTATTTTCGAGTAATACACAGATCTGATATTCGTCAGCGCGTAATATTTACGACGAAAGGCCAATATTTTCACGCATCCTTTAGAGGGATTTTTGTGATGTAATGTGAATTTAGGAGTCCATTTTTCTAACAATAACCGTAATATTTAGTTGGTATTCAATTTCGAAATCTCATTTATTATTCTAAATGAAGGCAATTTAAATATAATCTGACTTTTAGGGTAAAAAGTTGAGGGGAAGGTATCCCACATTAAAATTGGTAAAATTATATTTATTCTGTTTTGTTTATTCAGGCATAAAATGAAAGATTTGCAAACAGGTAATTGGTCTTGAAAACAAACAAATGTTCATGATGGTTTTATGATTATTCGTAGTAATCCCATTTAAAAAAAAAGATTATTCTGCTGGTCGTAAATGTGGTTTTTAAATTTTATTTTCAAAATGATTTATTTGTACATACACGTGATATAAAAAAATCACTAAAACAAAGTTAACTTAAAATTATTAACATTGGAGTTTTACCAAAAAATATTTACAAAATTATCAATTTTTTCAACATGTAAATATTTTGTTTGTTCAGTTTCTTGGGTATAATTTTTTCTTTATTTAAGTGTTGTGCATGGTTTAAGCCGTCAATAAGTCCAGACTTATATTATAAATGCGAAACCGTGTTTTTAGTTCCCTCGCGTCACAACGAAGCCACCGATCAACGCAAAAGGATAGCCGGAGAGAAACTTTAAAATCGAAAAAAATACCACTCCCTTGAGAAAACTTTTGGTGGAAAAGTGAATTAATATTAAAACAGAATTACGATGTTACATCACTATAGACTAACGGGTCGGCGTTTTTTGCAAAGCGATAGTTGGAGAACTGGCAATCGATACAGGTTACGTTTTATCCAAAAAAACATTTTTTTTTTTTTGTATTTTTAAAAATAAAAATACATTTAATGCGCTAAAAATGTACGGAAAAATAACTTTCAAAATCCTAGATAGAAAATATATAAAATGTTAGGAAAAATAGGTATGTATCGAATTTTCTACACTTACCTGGTATACTGGAACCAATTGCCTTCAAACTTACGAATCATCGACAGTCCCAGTCAGTTCAGATACCAACTAAAATCCAACTTCTTTAAACTATCATACCTTCAATTTTAAATCTGGAAATATAATGTATCACTTAAGTTTAGTTAGAATCTAAGTTTAGATATACAATTGTATAGCGCCCTTGAGGTGATTTTTTACAAAAATGGCGCTCTATAAATCAGCCAAATATTATTATTATTGTTATTACACTCATGAAAATATTAGGTATGAAAAAATGTGTTTATCTTAAATGCATTTATTAATAGAAAGCGAGAAAATTATTTTTATATTTCGCTATACATATTAGGAAAATATCACATACTACGAATACCGATAAAAATATATGAAATGAATTTAGATAAATTAATTGTATTTTCAAAATCAATATGGATATTGTGGAGTTTCATATATAACTATAAAAAAATATGCCCGTAGAAAAACGCGACATATTTGGCATTGATAATTGTGACGTCAAGATTCGTGATGATGTTCTATAATAATTTAAACGGTTACGGACAAATTTCAAAATTAACATGAATCGTGACGTATTAGGAGCGTGACCAATAAAATGACCATTTTCACGGAAATTAAAAATTATAAATTTAAAAATATTTTTATGCTACTAATAAGTAGCAAAAAAAATTTTTTTTTACTCGACAGTATTGCTTTAAAATTATATAAACAAAGTCATATTTACCCTTTGTAGAGCACATTGACATTTGAATTAAGGCAATTTACAGCGTTGCCTTTTTAATTCTTATACCCTTCAATGACTGGTTTCATCTTAGTAAACTTCGATGGAAGTTTCTCAAATGTTAGGTTTCTAAGCCATCGGAACATTATGCTTATTTTGTACTATCTCGCTTTGTATCAAATTCGCGACATTACAAAAAAGTTTTAGGAAATTTCATGATTATTTTTGTGGTATGTACCAAATTAGACACACCATCCAACTAAGAGTCAAACGACGAAACTAATTCATTGAATGATTTCCCCCTAAGACCTAGTAAATAAATAAAGCACGAATACATTGTAAATAATCAAAATATTACATACAAAAAACCAGATGTTTTTTTTTATGGTATGATCTAGAAAAACAATGGCGATATTATTTCGTTTCGGGCATAAACATGATCAAAAGCGGTCAAGTCCGGTTGAAAGTCGGGAGTTTCGGGCCGCTCGGAACTCTGACGAAGATGGTAAAAAGTCGAAAGTATACGGAAACGTTTTGATGTGTTTTTTCGGGTGCAATCGCGGCCAGCTTCGTGTGGAATTCCAAATGCATCAGAACAATGGGAACAGAGGCATTGCACTGTCAATGGGCGTTCTCGGATATTAATGTCTACAGATGTCATCGCCGTTAAACGCAAGCAATTTATATATGCTTTTTTTTGGTTCCAAACGAGTTCGAGACACCAGATCGGCTTAAATTTCAACAGAAATCTGTCAGGAGTGGAAAGTGAGAAGGTATTTTGTAGTCTACTCCGTCTGAAGTTCCAGATTCGATCCCATCGAAGTTAACTAGTAATATTTATTTACTCGTTTATTGATCAGAAGTGCGACATTTGGTATTTTATTAATTTAATTACGCATATACGTCCATGCGGCATTAACAAAAATAAAATAAGTACAAACGTAGTCAGTAATAATAGTAAAAAAAACAACACAAAACATTTCCTTTAAAGATGCGTAAGAAACAAAATTAATGCAATCAAAAAGTAAAACTCAACGTTACAAAAGAAGATTAATTACAAACACATTTTTAGTTTTGAACGAACTTAATAAAATATATGAATATTTTAAAGCAGCTTATAAAAATAATACGTTGAATGAAAAAACAAAAGTAAATAACAAAAAAAAAATGTATTAAAACATATTTAAAAAAAAAACAGATTATATATATTCACATTAAAAACAAAGTTATTAAACAATGTTTAATTGTAGGATTTTTGATTACTATTTTTACTATTAATATGTATTTCATTACTATGTAATTATCTTTAATTTTGTTAATACTCTGTTTTACCTATTATGTATATTGTAAAAAAAATCCAAAAATAATACATTAAAAAAAAAAAAAAACATAGAAAATTAAATTTTATCTTTCAACTAAACTTCAGTTCAATGATGTCAATATCTACAAACTCAATGAATCCACCAGTTCCAGCCTAAGATGGATTTTCAAAAGTATAAATTTAACAACAAAAAATCAATGCTTTCTTCATATATTATATAAATATAATATACGTACATACTACGTACCTATTTCTCATAATATGATGTCAACAAGAATTTTTAATTTTTGAATATCGTTATTAATTAAAATTTTAATTTCATAAAATAAAAATGTTGGTTTAAAAAAATATAACGGATTTTTAATTAAGCATCAAATTCACCAGTAAAGTAACAAGTTTTAATTTAGACAGTAAAAATTAGCCGAGATTTGAATAATAAAAAAAGACAAAAGCTTCGTCTTTAGTTATTATAAAACTTTCTCAATTATAAATTGAAATTTGGGGCAACATTGTTTTATTTAAAAACTTAAGTAACAAAAACTTGACGGGTAACTTATTACAAGAAACAATGGCTCGCGAAAAGTTCGATTTGATTAGATATTCGCGCGATCAACCGATCCAACACAGAATGATTGATTTGCGCCAACTTGGTCTAAGTTTCCGCGTTCAGACTTCATAGACCGTAACAAGTGTTGGAGAATTGTTCTGTCAAGGGCTAATTGACAGATGACGTAAATATTTGAATGTAAGAAAATATTGACGCAATGTTACGAGGCTTGTACGGAGTACGAAGGCACGCCGTGTCTTATTGACGAACGCTCGCTGTTAAAATTGACAAGGATACGTATGGATATTGAATACAACATATCATATGTAATATTACCATGTTCCATGCTTCCTTTTTTATCCTTGTATGTCAGTAAGAATTGAATGTATAAAATTTCACATCAAATTCGCATTAACGCACCATGTCGCGTCGCGAAGTGTTCAAATTTCACCCTCGCCTCGTACCGGTGGTAAATATGCTTATCTAGTGACAATCTCGAATCTAGAGTATAATCAAGACTGAAGGAACTCAGAATTCGCGTTTCCTATGATACATCTTTTATGTGTTTCCAAGTTTTTATAGATCTTAAATATTCGCCGCGTATTTCGCTCCCGTTTTATACAATCTTCGTTTTAAGCTTCAAATGGTAAAATCGTTAAGTTGAGAACAACGAAAACGGCTTTGTAGAGTGCGTGCTTAATATTTACGGTACGTAGCATAGCAAATACAATCTCAGTTATGAGACATCGCGTCGTAAGATAATGTATTATCAAGTAGAGGGTTATTCGAGCATACATCCTAGCATTGAATACTGACAAAACACACTTAAATTAATATCCACTTAATAACTGTTTAAGCGAACCAAAGATATTGATTGTATTTATCTATTATTGCAACCGATGAAACGCGATAATCCAGAATGAATTAATACAATTTATTACTATGCCTGTGACATAGCGCTCTCAATTTGATCGAAACTTTCATTGATTTTTGATAAGCTGTAATAATTGATCATTGAAGAAAATACGCTTACATTTAAAATCAGCTTTCTTCAGAATAAATTGATTTGCTGTCGATAGAGATCTTACGAGAGTAATATTATTGATTGATTATATTGCAAACTTGTAACTACACATAAAGACGTAATATTTAATCATGATTTAAAGCGAATGGAGGGTATTGAAGCACTGAACACAACAATACCTGCCATACCTGGCATAAAATCCGTAAGTAATAAAGATTTGGGTTTCCGAAATAATAGTACCTACATCAATAAATTACTGGCTCGGCTGAGGTATTTGTACGGGAAATAATGGCGGAAAGGACAATGAAACCAAAATAACGTTTTTCAGGATAATTTAATAGTAACGAACCAAACAAAGCTGGAAAGATGAAAGCTTCAACGCAAAAATAAATACAGGAGTATGAGTGGAAAATCCATTTACGTTTTTCTTTTATCATGCACGGTTGTGATCGTGGACAATGCGGCATTCAATTATACTCACTGAGTAATATTGACAACTTAACTGGGTACCTACAAAATACCGAGTCTTAGTGGTGGCGTATGATGGTGGCGATCCTCCGAAATAGAACACTACAATCGAAGGAATTTAATTACAAATCTTTTATCTACTTGACAATTAATTTTCACTGTTTTAATTTTAAAGGAAATTTCGTTTTAAGTCCAATGGTTTACATTCACTTGTACAAAAACAAGAAACAGATAGATTTAAAGCATTCTATTCAGCTTCTGATATAGTAAAATAAAAAAAATGCTCGACTTAAATTGCAAGGAAATATTCCTACCAGCCTCACTAGATACAAAAAATACCTGTTCGAAACTAAATTAACAGCTTGAAAAATTGTGATTTCTACAAAACCAAATTAAATCATAGGCACTTGAAATTTAAACAGTATTACAAAAAAAAGTAATCTGAAACATTAAAAAATTACGATATTCATTAATTAAAGAAACAAGATGAAAAAAACATTTAACATTGTTTAAAAATGTGCAAAGAAAGGTTTTTTTTTAGAATAATAATATTTGTAAAAGCAAATTATTCTGCTGAATCCCAAAAGGAACGCTTCCAGAAGTAAAATTAGAGGATGGGTCAAGGGGTCTACCACAAACTCTGAATTCGGTTAAAGAAATTTCAGGTTTCTGGGCCCCGAAATATTCAATCTGTTCTCGAACATTGCAAAATGACCAGGATTCAATTAAATAAATTTGTAAAAAAAATGTTGATGGGTTTAGGTTAAGAAAATTTGGAAAATATACTAAAACACATTCTTTAAAAATAAATAGAATAATTAAATATTCTATTATAAATTAACTACTAGGTAGTCATGATATTATTTATTTTGCACAAAAAATTCTGCCTTAAAACAGGTTGTAGCTATTTAGGCAGATTAGACATAATCCGGAAAAATCTATTACCTAAAACATGTAGTAGATAAAAAATATAAAAAAATTGTTAATAAACCGTGATGATTATAATTATTATTATTGAATATATATAATTACGCCTTGCTTGGGCATTTTAAATAAAACAAATGATGGCCGACACTATGAAAAGCTAAGTAATGCTTATTCTCTTTCCTGGGCTCCTGATACCTTAGACAGCGTCAGCATATATTGTTTTATATTTTAGTATACAGGACCAATCTGCCGATGGTTATGTCTGTTGGAAGGGCGTGCTACCACTATGATGAACAACATTGCTCTGGATGTTAATCTGTCCCATGTATCCGAAGAGGTTTTCGGGAGCAGGATTCTCCTACTTCTTTGACAAGAGACAAGAGAATATATATTTTTTTTTATAATATGTACGTCTTGAATTTTAGTTTGTAATGTTTATGTAATTTGTTTTTAGGTAAGTACAATTTATAAACTAGATGCTAAAAATGCTTTGGTTTTGTAAAAAAGAGTTATTCATCTTGGGAAACGACGATATTAGTCATTCGACCATCTGGTTAAATTCATAAAATATAGCGATGGGTAGTGACAGAAATGAGGTCGCGATTGATTAAATAATTGCAGAAGTTTTAATTCCTCGTACTCCGATAAGGAGTAACAGTTAAACCTTGTTATAAGATATTCACACTGCACAAAGAAAACCTCACAAAGGATGTTTTGAATGACTTTCTATTATAAAATTATCTTAAAACTGCATAAAATGAGTAAACTGATGAATAATGAATGAACAAAGCGTTATGACCAGCTTATAGTATGTTACATTGTGTATACTTTTAAGTGGATTTGATTCCTTGTACGGGGGCCATTATTTCACATGAGTTTAAATAGAACTAATTATTATGTCTATTGTTTTTTAAAATAATGTAGTCGCATTTCCTTATCTGAGGTGTACAATATAAAAAAATGCGCAGTATGAATATAATAAAACTAATTAAAACAACTTTGTTTTAAACCACTTATTTTTTCTACCGCCCAGTTTCAAAGCTATACAAGCTTCTTTATCAAGGTACACTTAACTAATGAATCTTATTTTATTTTATGAATGTTAACTTACTATTATGCTGCGTATGGAGCTAATAAATCGAGTATTTTTGTCTTGTTAGGGTGGGAAGCGTAATGTGAGATGGATACGATCTTTAAAATTAGACAGGAGCGGACTAAAGAAAATATTGTTTATTGGTTATCTACTATTTTTTTCTAATTGTGAATGGTTTTTCTAATTTCTAAGATTTTCAAGTTGTCTAATTTTGATTATTTAATTTTTAACATCGAGAACTTTTAATCCATCTTCCGAGTAAATAAGAAGAGATGTTTAGTTAAAAAAAATATCAACATATGGAAAAATGGAAGCAATACGGATGTTCATACATAAGTAGAATGATTTGATTTGACATTATTTTTCTTTTTCATAATTACCTAGCTAAATACTAGCCACTTTATGTTTATGTTAAATTATTCTCAGTTTTACTTTGTTATACTCGTATTTATATTTAGAACATAAGATTTTCTCATTTTAATTGTTATCTTTTATTTGTCATCTAGATATGTTATGTTTCTTTTTTACCTTTTTGCAGTTTTTTTCAAAAAAATATTTTACTTTAACAAATTTGTTTAGTTTTAATTATTCACTTGAATTATTGGTAATATTTCATATTATATATTACATAATGAATTGTTCACTGCTGTAATTATTTCTGTAAAACTTTTTATTTTAAAAGGTTCGTTGAACCGTTGATATAAAAATAAATAAATAAATAACGCAGTTTGTAAATTGGCAACTCTAACCAGCCAACGACAAGTCATAATCTCTGTAAATGCCTAGACTCCTTCTCCATCTCTGTTGTCACATGGTAGCCATTTGAAAATATTTAAATATTTTATATATATATATATATATATATATATTTATATATATATATATATATATATATATAGTTGGATAATTTATATAGCGCCATTTTTGTGAAAATCACCTCAAGGGCGCTGTACATTATAATGAAGAAATAAATCTTAACAATCATTTCGACTCACCTACTGTTCTCAAAAGTACTGCAATGCGTCGAAACATTAAGTTGGTAATTTGTCTGAGTAACGAATTTGTATTATGTCTGAGATATTATAAATTAAACGAATTCGAACACGAAAATGTAATTAATCATCTTTAGAATGCATCGCAGACATCAAAACGTTTAGGGAATAAGGGAGAAAACCAATTAGATATCGTCTATCTTCAATACGAAAGACATTAAATAGAGTGCAAAATAAGATATAAGAGTTTAGAAAAAATACAAGCATTGGTCTCAGGATTTGGGTTCACTAAACGCCAGAGGCTGGATTTGTTTGAGATTCTTATTTTAGCTCGTTTTATATTGTATTTTTACTGTTAAAGTGTCCATTATATGGGCTGACATTAAGGCTGTAGTCTGGTAAAACGCACGCAAAATGAGAAAATCACACAAAGTCTAAATTTGAAATGGCGTAATCTGCCGGTCCAAAAGTATTTATATTTTAGTTACATAAAACTTTTAAGTATATTTTTTAACAGAAACATCGACAAGGATGAACAACCCGAAAACACCATTGGAAAAGCTGGAAAATATCGAAGAATCTCATAACTCGCTTTCGTCATCGTGTTTACTTAATCTTGTTATATTAAGGAATATCTCATTTGTTTAATTTTTGTGTAACAATGTGAGTGTGTCCAAATATTTGTAGACAGGCTTACTTTCCCTTCTCAAAAATGTTTTCCCTCTCTGTTGCAAAAAAAAAAGTTTTTTTTATGTTTATTATTTATGCCGTTGTATCTCGTATGTACAAGCACACTTGCCAAACTTATTCCTTTGCTCAATGCAGTTTTTTCGTGTCAACTTATAATTCGCCAAAATTTTATTCGTCCATGCGTTTTGCAGCTGCAAGACTTTTACCGTAAAAAGGGTCAACATTTACAATCACTTATGCGCTCTGTAGCTGCAGGATATGTTGTAATCTAGATTCAATCTGTAAACTATTATTTTACAACACATATCAACAGAGATGGAGAACACTTTAGAGTGTTATAATATGTTATTCTTATTAACTCTTCAAATGATATAATCTGTCTACAAACTAAAATATTGTTATAAAATAAATAAAACAACTTTGTTTTTAACCACTAATTTTTATTTTTCACCGACTGGTTTCAAAGCAAACAAGCTTCTTTGTCAAGGTTTACGTAACTAATGAATTGATTCCTTTTTATTTTATTTCTATCATGTTCACTAAATACTACATGTGGACCCAATAAATCAAGTGGTTTTTTCTTACACGGGTGGTAATCTGATATCATTATTTTCGAAGTAAGACAGGAGAGGACTAAAAGAAGTATTGATTATTTGGTTATTAATTATTGTTTTCTTTTTATATTTATTTATTTTTTTATTATGAAAAAGAATCAATCATTAGTTACGTAAACCTTGACAAAGAAGCTTGTTTGCTTTGAAACCGGTCGTTGTAAAATATTGTTGATTATTTTTTAATTCAAAACCTTTTTGTCATTTTATTATCATCATGAAAGTGTAATTGGGGGCCTAATTGGAGCCTTACCACGGAATTGATTTAATGTTTTTATTAAAATAATGAATTTTGGAAATTTACAAAGATAAATCTAAAAAAAAACATCAATATTACTTGTATTTGTCATAATAAATAATTTATTTCGTATTACTGTGTATGTTTGCATACTTACTGACTAATTTTTAAGCAGAAGCACCGCAAATCAATATTAAAAAGCAATAAAATTTTTTTTGCTCATTTTTCCCATTCATACAAAAGAGGCTTTATAAAAGTATCCGATCTTACCCCCCTATACAAGTTCAATAAATTATAAATAAACTTCTTAGAAGTTAAAGCAAGTTGATTGTATTACTCGAACGAAGTTTTTACCCAACTAAAGACTTACGACCCTAAACTTCGAATCCTTATGATACAAAAAATCGAAATTAGTATTATAATAATTTTATATGACTAAGGTGTATTGATGTAAATTTTACGTCAATCCCAAAATAGTTGTTCGAATTTAAATGTATTGTATAATCGTAATTCAACAATACTATTTTTTCTCACTCCGCAAGTTTATATTGATGTACATTTTTTTATTTATCCAGGTATATAATATTACTTTAGATTCTAACTCCTCTTAATAATACTTCTGGTCGAACAATAAGGAGAGATCTCGGCACAATGTCCGTACGACGTTCCCAGAATATGAATTATGGGATACCAAAACCCGCACGACCTCGGTCTGACGAAAAGTCAGACCGAGGAAACGCGGTCTGACTTTTTGTCATACAAACGTATTCCCGCCTTTTCTCCCTGGAGAGCAGTGATTTTCTTTACACACTATAGATATTTACTTTAAGCGTGTCTTTATTGTTTTTCGTTTTTGATAAATTGTTTCATATAGAAGAGCGTATTAAGTTTTTAAAGACAAATCCTATTTGAATTTTCCTTGGCGGGTGGGATTTGAGTAAAAAACTCCTTGATGATTTAAAAAATATTTAAGTTTGTTTCATGGAAATCAAATGTTTGTCTTCGTTTGTTCTTTTTATAGTGATGTGTCATGTGTTGTTTATACATATTTCCTTATTTTTATTATATTTGTTGTGCTATTTTATTTACGTTTATCATTCGTCCCAACTCAACACAAGACTTTGGTCCGATGGAGTTAAGATTTATGTACAAAATATTGACAATCAAACATAGTACTGTGAAAACATTTAATTTTTTTTTTTTTATGTTTGCTCGTATTCCATGAACACAGTTCTGTAATAGAACCAGTACCTTAAACGAGTGATTTAGACTCGATAGTAAAAATCCCGAAAAATGAAATCGATTGGAGAAAATTTCGCCTCGTTGTGGGTAGTGGTAGGCGTGTTCGCTCACCGTGCATGAGGTTCCGAGTTCGATGCATGCGAAGTTGACATGAAATATTTATGACCTGGAGTGTCAACATTGCCAGTGTAGTACAACGTACAACTCAATCTATTAGAGCGAGTTTAACAAATAATAATTGTTGCGTTTACGTCAAAAGAGACGCAATTTACGTGACAATTGAATCGTATTTTTTTTGTAATAAGTATACAATATTATATCTGTACTCTCTTATTTTTATATTGATTGAAACTAATTTCTGAGCATCTGCTACCAATCTCGTCATTGTCATTCCCTTTCCGCACCTAACGGTGCATAGGGCACTGAATTGGTACACCAATCGTAGCGTATCTTGGTCATTTTTGTTACATGAAGGTAAGGTGATCAGTCTTACGCTTCAGGTACCAGTCCAGGGACTATGAAATATTCTAGTGCAAAAACACATTTTTAAATGATATTTCACATCAACAATATCGGGAATCGAACCCATATTGCTACCAAACTGCTTTAGAAAAATCACTACTATCATAATAAATGTATTTTATTTAAGTAAAAATGCGACGTATAGCATTCTAAAAACAAAACGTATATTCTATATTACTGTTAAGTATTGTTAAACTAATGTTCAAAAACGTTTTTTATTTAATTTTTGGCCGTGTTATTACGAATCCGTGTAAAGAAACCGCGTAAAAAGCAAGTCAAATGTATTATTAAACTTATTTTACGCAGCAGGCGCACAGAGAATGACAGAAAAGGCATTTTTGCGAGCTTTTACGTAAATTCCTGCATTTCACACGGAATTTTAAAAGTTTCAATTTGCGGTTTCAATCACTGAGAAATTTACCAAAGAAAAAAAAACTAGCCGTATAGAATAAACAGTCCAATCATCAGTAACATTGCTTCCTTTGGAATGATGCGAAATGATGTTTATTATATCTGTCTTACCCTTAATAATGAAAAATATTACATATACGATTTTAGTTTGATAAACATAGTTGAAACTTACCGTATGTTTGGGGGGGTGAGGGTGCTCAAGCTTCATGTCTGCGCAGCGGTTAAGGGCTGTCAGTCGCCGGAACAAGGACTGGAGGGAGTCCGGATCCAAGAAAGGGTGGTCACTCTGTACCCCCGACACGTTTATAGGGAACTGCATGTCTGTGGAATCAGAAAACAAATAATTAGTCTTAAACATTTATCATGTTCATTAATTTAGTTAATTTAAACAACAAAATTTACAATTTTTTGAGTTTGTATATTTATTTATGTATTTTATTTTATAAATTTATTGCATAAATAAGTATACATATTTAATACCAGGGAATCTTTATAAAACTAGTGAATTAGAAAATGAATACGGAGCGTCCTGTGGTTAGGGTAGTCTCCATCTAACATGGCTGTCTTGCTCGGCCTGTTTTAAAGTGGAGATTTTTTATGTTTTAAAGTATAAGTAGTTCTATATTAATACAACAATTATATTAAAAAATCATCAGAGATCGATAACATTTTAGAAAAAAATGTTATCAGACAATGCATAGTAGGTGAAATAATTCAGTCAGATGAATCGCACCCGCATTAATAAAGGTAAATTATTTCACACCATTCGACAGATAAAAGAATTGAAGAAATACGGATTTTCAAACGTAGGAAAAATAGTAAATGTCACACAGTACGTAAAGTGACAACGTAAACCGGCAAATGAGAGGTAATAATCCTGTAAATAACTTAATTTGTCTACTGAACACTTGTAAAGTTAAAATTAAAATACGTAGGCTCGAAATCTGCATTTATTTCAATTTATTTAGTTAAGTTTTCAATTTCCATGCGAGTGTTTGAACTAACTTCATTATTTTGATCGAAAATGGGACGCAGCGGAGTTGAAATACAATCTCAGGTGTCGCGTAAAACCTTATCGTGTTTAACAATACATATTTAAGAGACAGACAAAAGGAAAACGAACGCTGCGCCGTATATAATAAAGTTAGATGGAAGTTTAGTTTATTGGCAGTAATTGCTTTAACATACACGTTCCTGGTATTCAACCTAACGACAGCAGAAAAATAAATTGGTAGGTAAATATCGGTAGATTCATTATAATACACACGGTTTTTAACACGTAGGATTAGCAGCTGTTATCCAACGATTCAAAATTTTTTTTAAAATTTTATAGATAAAACATTTTCAATAATGCCCCGTATTTCCCGTAGAGCTGGAGTTTCTCATTGCGCGAATCGTAATGTATATTCAAGAAACTTTCGAACAAAAAAAAATCTTTAAAAAAAACTGCTGGTAAAAAAATATTAAAAATTGGTGGTGGGGAAAAAACCGCAGGTTTCGGCCAAGTCGAAGTTTCGGCCATGTCGAAGTTTCAATCAATTTTTGTCAGAAACCGAAATCACGACCGCAACTCGTTTTACTGGCCGATACTGGCTGAAACCGAAAAGAAATTTCGTCAAATTATTGTAAGCAAAAAATATTTATATACTATAATTGTATGATGAAATAAATCCTTAAAAATAAATAAAACGGTTTTTAGTTATGTTTAAAATAAATAAAACGGAGAGCGTTATCTATTTATATTTTAATGTCTTAACGCACACTTATTAGTCAACCAAAAATGCTTAAAATTAATATTTATTAATTCTTTTGCTTATCGAATTTCATAAGTACAAGTTATGGACCGAATAGTACTTAACCAGCCGTACACAAGCGGATCTTACTTTCGAAAAATTGAGACGAGTCATTACTGTCGAATAATCCAATAAGATATCAATTTTACTGGATTATCTGACATATTCGATCGTTTCGCGAATATTGGATAACAGCAAGTAACCAACCTCAGAAAACATCAAAAGTTTATCGCAGATGTTGCTGTAGTGTTCTGAATTATCTGAAGACATTTAATTAATTAGTCAGACAAGTACGAAAAAAATTAATTGCAGTTATGTATTCAGTTTTACGTAAAATTCTTCTAATACATCACCTATATATTATCTGATCACAAAATAAATAATGGCTAAAAATTTCCACGGAATTAAATGATAATATTGCTCGAGTGACTTAAAAAATATTTAAAACCCATAGAGATTTTAGCTTTGTAAATTCTAATAACCGACCGAAATTTCCGTTTCGGCCAAAAAAAAAGCCGAAACTTCGACGCAGCCGAAATCTGCGGTCGGTATGTACTCGGGTGCATCTTACGGCTCGTGACTCGGCTGCGTGACCTGTGGCCTTTGGTTTTTTTCGGCTTTTGGCCGGTGAGTATTGTTAGATGTCCCTTGTGGTTGCTACGTTCTTAACGATAAAATAATTAGTTATTGTACTATCATTTTCTAATAACAAAAAAAAACTAGACTGATTTCATGATTTGTTGAATTATTAGTAGTTACAAGATGTTTCAAATTTATATTTTTGTAATCCTTCATAGTAAATAAGTTAAAGTTCCTTTAGCATATTTATTTATTTATTTTATTGGGTAAAAAACAGTATGTACACACATATTGTCAATTTCTTTGTATATTAGTGTAAGACACTCATGCACCCACCAAAAAAATTGTTTACACTTAATACAATAATTTACATTATGTTAAATATAATAAATGGAAAAGATAAGAAATGAAAAATATGTATATTTTGATAAAGTTCATTAAATGCCTGCTTCTCTAAATATTTCTATGATTTTTTATAAAAAATATCAGCCTCGTATTTAATTAATCTATTGCTATATTGGTCGCATATACAAAGTATTGTAGATTGTTTCAAATATTTTGTTGACGCGTTATCTGTGTAAAACAGAAGATTTTGTCTTGTCGGTCTAGATGGCACACGGAATGGAAGTCTTTCATGTAGATTAGGAGAATCAATTTCATTATTTATTAATTTGTATAAAAATAACTGGTCTATCATTATTCTTTGATTTTTAAGAGAGTTTATTCCATTGTACTGCATAGTTAGAGAAGTTAAGGTTTAACCGGTATACTGAACGTATATTGAAGAACTGATACATATAAGTTAAATGTATAATATAACAACGAACCATTAAATTTATGCCTTTTATTTCATTGTGTATTTATTTAACAATTATTTTAATGAACTCGTAAGGTATAACTGCAAAAAAGAAACATCATGATGTTGTGTTGTGAATCGGGTTGTGGTCCCGTGGCTAATGTTGCGGACTCACGGATCAGCGGTCCGAGGTTCAAACTGCACTCTACCCCAACTTGATTTCCATTTTCTAACAGTGAGTTATTTACAACTCATCGAAAATGGACTCCGAAATTGTAATATTTGGGTAAATTATAAAAAAGCTAATATTTATCTATAAACAAAAAACGAAAAAGAAAAAATTGCAGTTACGATGAATAAATATTGGGTTTCAATGTACGCATAAATTTATCACTAAGAAACGTTAAAAACGTAAAAAAAAGTATTTTGTACTTAACTGTTCAAACATAGGAAAAATGGCGAATGTTGTACAAAATCGACACTTAAACCAGCATTAAATCAGTCATAAGCCCTGTAAATGACTTACACTTTCCTATTCTCTTCTCTGAAATGTTATCCATCTCTGTTGTGATGTGTAAATCTAAATAACTCACTCTAGAGAGGGCGAAATCCAGTCTTTGTCGACAAAATTTAGACAAACTCAAAATATTGGTACTTAAAAGAGTTCGTTTTTTGGATTCGAAGTGTTTAGAACGCGATTCACGCATTTGTAAAAGTACAAATTAATCATCTACAAAGCAATCGAATGAATTTATGATGTATAGTAATCGCGTTATAATAATTGTAAGCGCTTTTTATTAAGTTTCGATAAAAAATACTTACACGCGTTCCTTATCGAGAAACATATGTTATATTTGCTAGATTAATATTAGTAATTGGAATACAAACTGTTTGATTTATGATACATGCCCATATCTAGCCAAATCGATAGACTTTAAAAAAATAATAGATATTCAAAATTAAATGATGCGCGCTTCTCAGAGTAGCGAACGTGTCAGGTATTTTTTCAGTGCCCGCAACCTTTTTATTAAATACCTGTTTTTTTTCGTGCCCTCTGCTATTTATTACTAATTAGTTATTACTCACTACTAGATACTGATTTTTTTTAAAGATAAAATTTTGTCTTTAATTATATTAGACTTTTTTGCTTAAAATCGTTTAAAGTTTCTTTTTAATCTTACGATTATTTTTCTTTTTTTCGTTACTGTTATTTTGACCTTTTTGTAATAAAGGTAGATATTTGTATTTTTTTTATGTTACAGATTTTATATCTCTTTTTTATTTATTTTTTCTACTAATGTATCCCTTAAAGTTTTTTTTGAATACCATAATGTTATTTTTTGGTGTAATTGCTGCGTTATTTTGATATTTTAATAGGTTCATTAAGCCAAAAATTAATACACCCTTAAAGAAAACAGAATTTCTTTGAATTTTTTTCTCGCAACTGACGGGAACCGAATCCACGACGCCAATTTAACAGCGTAACCAACTACGCCACGTCACCTGACTACCAGTAGTTTTGTATCACAAAGCAGATAAACACACTAGTAAATTAAATTCCTAGAATTTTTACCGCGTTCGGGAGGAATCCAGATTTTTTAATGTGTAAATTGGAGTTTTTTCGACTCAAATTCAGAAAAATATATATTAAAGATCTAGTGTAGATTTGTCCGTGGTCTACTGGTAAGTGCACTCTAGAATGCCTGCGATACCGGGTTTGATTCCCGGCAAAGTCGAAATAAAATTTTATTTCAAAATTCATCTTACTTTCATATAGTAAAAAAAATGATCGGGATTAGCTGCGGTTGGTAATGTAGTGTCCTATGCACCATTAGGTGCAGATACGGAAATTACAAGGATGATAAAAAAAATTGTCAGGATCTTTATATTGAGATTATCAAGAAATACGGATAAGCATCATATGAGTATAAAGGTAATAATATATTAAAACGATTTTTTTATATATTAATATAAAAACCACTCGTTTTTGTGTCTACGGTATACATTTAATAATATTATCATTCTTAAATGTCCTAGTTTCGTAAGAAATAAATATTCGTTGTCATTTAAACTACATAAGAAGGGAAAGTACACTGAATTCTGAATAAAACATACGAGTAAATGGAAGAAAATAATATCTGATTCGAATTTCCATTTCATGACATTTTAAAAAATAATACTATTACCTTTTTATGCGGAAATCGTATCAGTCCTTACTGTTCTCGATACATAATTAAACGTTACCGATAAATGTGATTCATTGTAAAGACAAAATCTTCACGCATTTTATTATCTTACATAAAGGGCCTTACTTATAAACATAGTATAAAATTTTGCCAAAGGATAGCGGTAGAATAAAGAAGGTATAGTGAAAATTCTTACTTATTATATAAACACCACATAAAGTTATACCCGGTAAAGAGCTGAAATAGCCACCACACAAACTTATTCCATGCTTACACCTGGCTCCTAGGTGGTATAACGGTGAAGCCCGCGATCTGCTATATTAACATTTTTCAGCAGTAATACGAGTTGTAGATATTTGTTTCAAATATAAATAATTTTGGAAACATGCGATCCTTCCAAAGATCTATTCAATCGGCCGAACATTTATTAATTGGATATTTATAGTACGTATTTTATAGCTTTTATGACCAATCTTAATTTTTGCGTGGTGTGAAACGAATGTAGGAATCTTTCTCTAATTTTGTGATAAATATTATCTCTCAAACGTCTCATGACGCCCAAATAATATTGTTTATTCGTATTAATTTACGTGCGTTATTATTTTAAAAACTTGTATTAGAAATGAATAATGTTATTTTACTCCAAAAGACACCCGGTGCCATGGGCAAATTATGTTATTTGTATGTATTATAAAAAATATGTGCAGTTTTAAAATTGATTTAATAGGTACCTTAAAAATATAAAACAAAAAGCAATGAAATATGACTATTTTAAGGATTTTAATTTGTTTTGATGTACCTGGAATATTTTTCTAGATTGAAATCTCACACCCCTTTATAAATAAATTTGACATTTAAATGCCGACAATTTAAAAATAATTTAATACTTAAGCTTAAAAACTGCCTGCTAAATTGATTAAATCTGATTTTGAGTAAAATACAGGCCAACCATTTAACCCAGTTTTCAGGTTACGACTATCGACTGAGTGCCCGAATAAATGCTATTTTTTAAAGCTTTGTAGAGTAAAGCTTCTATCAGGCTTAATTTAGTTTTTGTAGAAATTGCACCATGACGCGGTATAATATGCATTTGGCTGTACCAAGTCTCCAGTGAGAAAACTTCATGCATTTATATAGCGCTATAATGAAAACAGTAATGAATAAAAACATTGTTCTATATTCGTGAGAAGGCGAATGATACTTATAAAATTTACGGTTTTTATTTTTTTTCAAATATGGTATTTTAGTATCTAAAAATTCTTAAGCTTCCAAAATTCAAATAAAAACATCACGAAAGAGATTTTTATTCCGAGTTCTAAATTTAATCAAATAACGACATTTTAAAACGTATTGTCATTTAAAAAAAAAAACTATTTGGCCACGCAAAATATAATCTATTTACATCTATTAAAATACGACGATATCTACATAAAACATGAATAAAATCGAAAATCTTCATATTTTTTCTTCAAATACAATAATATTATGTAACTTTCGTTATTCAACAGAAATATTTTTCATATCTACGCCTTAGAACGCTAAATTATATTATTCAGAAAATATCAAAGGAAAGCATTGATCTCAAATTTAAGAAAAAAAAACCAGATTGGCTGTTATGCAATAGCCCTGTATTGATATAAATTTTTCTTTTACAGCCATTCCTGCCACCACCTTTATTATTTTACTTTGTTTTTTGTACGTAAAAATAAAAAAAAAACATATTCAGGTTTTTCAAAAATATTTACATTGATTTATAAATTTATGCAACTAGTTTTTACATTTATAGTATTAAAAAATAAAAACGTGCTGACAAACCCGTTTCACGGTGTAGCGGGTTTTTTTACGATCTCAAAACTAAGATGTTTCGTGCTTCTAGGTGTCACGTACGAGTAAATAATTATGTTATTCATGCTTAATTTGTAGTATAATCCTCAAATTCATCGACTGGAGCTTGTGGTTTGCATGTAATGTTACTAAATATTATTATCACGACTGTTGATCGTGTAACTCTGTTTCTTTATCTGGAGAGCTTTTATTTATTTTCCTTATAGTTTTGTGTCAGGGATCTTTAATTAAGAATATTGGATTCGTTAAAAAAGAATGATAGTGATAGGAGAAACATTTTTTAAATGTATATCGAGCCATAATCGGCAGAACAACGTAATTTACAAAAAACATAGACTATTTCCTAGTAATAAATTTTACGTAGAGAGTGGACTCCTTAGTTTTAGAAAATTATATATATTTCAGTGCATAAAATATGTTTATTTGAATAGAGATTTGTTTAGTAATAATTTAAATCGTATTAGTAATAGATCCGATAGTGTACTGTCAGTTCTAGGATGCCGAACTAAGTTCACACAGAGGCACTCCTCACATGTTGGTCCAAGATCCTTCAATTTTCTAACCAAGGAACTACAAAACATCAAATCACTGGTAAATTTTAAAGTAGGTTTGAAGTCTTGGATCAGCATGGAAGAAACTTTAAGACACATTCTTTAGAAAATAATTAAAATTCAAAATAAATGCATTCTACAAATAAATCATGTTTTCATAATATCAGCATATGTTAATTTTAGTTTTTCTTTTCTTTTTTTCGTGTTCATGTCATACCATATATATGCTATTAACTTTTTAATAATAAAAAAGGAATGGCCCACGCTCAGACGCTGAAGTCTTTGTGGGCATTTTTTCCAATTTATGTTATAGCTTAATTTAAAGATATATTTTTCTTAAGTGTATTTTTGTAATTATATTTCTTTGTATATAATATGTGTATGGAAAAATAAACAAAAAAGGACCATTAGTGAATTGTGCAGGACAAGGTTTTTAAAAAAATGTTGTTCCATGTATATTTTTTTTAATAATTCGGTAAATGGGATTTATAATGATTGGTTACTACCAATACTGAAATGACAGCCAAATTGTTTAAATACCTTCCGGTTTTAAGATAGTGTCGGTAACGCTGTTTTGCCTATAACTCTGAGAGTGGTTCGAGTTAGCGTAACCGCCTACAATGTCGTCGATTACGTTGTGTTGCTCAGCTTAAAAATAATATGTCACCAAGTTTAAACGCTAAAAACCACATTTTTTAAAAGTGTGAAATGATGCTAAGTAATAAATAAGAAAACTGTAATTGGCCTATAATTTTGGTTTATTTGTAAATATTGTTTTTTTGTTGTTTTTTAAATTTAATTTTATTTTATTTTTGCACCACAACAGGCCAGGAGGCCCAATTACAGTGGTGAATTACATCACAGAACACCCAGGCTTGAGAAAAATCACATTTAATTTTTGTGTTCTCACCGGGAATCGAACCCGGAACCTTCCGTCTGTGAGTCAAGCGTCTTGACCACTACACCACGGAGGCCGCCATAGTTGTTATAATAGCTGTTGTTTTCTTTTAATCCATAAAATAAATATCTTTAAATGTAGCAAGTGAGTTTTATAGAGCTATGATATTTTTACACATGTGCGGGGGGCAATAAGGAACACTTTTCCTTTAAAAAACGCAATTCGCCAAAAGTGTCGCTTTAGTTGTTCTGTCGATTACGGCTCGATATGAATAGTGATGATTGTGTCAAACATTTGTGACTATTTTATAATATGATATTTCAAAATGTTATTTTATTGATTCTGGTTTTGTTTTTATTTGTATTATTGTTATCTTCGGTGGAATCTACTGAATACAATTTCAAGATAAACACTTAAATATTCGTTAAAACTTTTGCATAAAACAAAAGCAAGGTACAAATGACTTGCAACTAAATAAAACATATTTGTCATATGAAAAAGTTAATTTTAATTATTCAACGATATTTTTGCTCATTAAAAAACAATAATATACAAAAAAAATAAGAGAATTATAATTAACATAATATTATAAACCTACAAAAACTTGTAAATTTAGTATTTAAGGGAAAACGTAAACAACATACTTTTCTTAAAGGCGCTGTTAAGACAAAAGCGCTAAATGGAAAAATGACCTAACTCACCTGACATTTGAAGCGTTATTTGGATTTTTTGACAGGAAAAAAAGTCGGAATTCATGTTTGAAATGAGGTAAATGATAAAATAAGCAGGGAAATTAAGGAGGAAATGCCGAATAACTACATATTTGAAAAATCTTCAAGAAATATTTCAAAAATTATTTTTGTTCATTATACTTTTAAATGTTTCTATTCCAGAAAAGACTCGTTGTTAACATCAAAAGCAATTTGGCATTTGACCTAAATTGAAAAGTACGACAGTAGGATTTCAGTACCTTGTTACTGGATTTCTCATATTACCGGTGCTCTTCCGTATTCATACTATACAAAAATTTAAAAAAAAGAGATACAATAATTCTGGTTGTGGCAACTTTCGACGCGAAAAAAAAAGTACCATGCTTTTGGTATCAGAAAACTGCAGCGTGCAGGATACGAACTTACACAAATCCTGACGGGACATGGTGGATTCATGAGCTACTTGGACAGATTGAAGATATCTGAGATCGACACCTGCCCATCCGATGATGTTACTCTCCAAGAAGTCTCCTATCTGTTGATGGATTTCCCCTTTTTTTAGTTTGCAGAGAATGCAACAGGAGGCGCGATGCAGACATCTAAATTAGGATTTACGCGATGTTTATATAGTAATTAGTCATTTAGTTTTTCATCGAAGTAAATTTAATGGAATATTGTTTTTTTAAAGTAAAGAAATGAATAAATATCCCTTTGAAGTAAATATAAACCTTTTACATTACCTATATGCAAGGTAGAAAATAATGCAACTCCCATATATAAAAAAAAACTCTTAGGTAAAAATAATGTAGAAAGAAATCTAGTAGAGATAAGTTTGTCTCGTGGCAAGTATTTATTTATAAAAGTGATTTTCACTGCAATGTTTTTACAGTCCTTGAACTGAATACAAAGTGTAAAACTGATTATCTTACCTTCATGAGATAATTGACAAAAGGTAAAAATATAAAATAAAAACAAAATAATCATAAATTAAAATGAGGAAGTTGAGTGCTACGTGAAAACGGAAACAAACATGTTTCCTTGCACGCGGTATAAATTAGAGTATTTTATTGTATGGCTAAGTATCTCGAAAATGTATAAAAACAAGTTTTTCCGAATAATACCTATATTAATAATAGTAATATTCAATTAATAAAATAGTGTTGTGATAGATATCCGGTTTTCAGGAAGCCAACTCACCTACTAGACTTGTGTTACTACCACTACTGCTTGTGTTAAGAGCAGGAGTTCGTTTCACATGTAATTTTATTAAATATTTCCAATTTAACATTTTATTTACATTTGTACACAAAATAATAATTGCATAATAATAACTATTGCATTTCATAATTTCTTAAAGAAAAATTGATTAGAATTTGGATTAATATTGTTTTTTAGTTTTTGTTAAGTAACCCTTTTTTTAAAAATGATTTTAAATTTTCTGTGAGAGTGTTAAAAATGTATTTATTCTACTACTGGCGTGTCAATGCAATGCCCTATGTACCACTAGGTGCGAATTGGTGATATGGACCAAATATAATTATTTACTACCTCAGACAGTTGCATATGGTGTCGAATTTCGGGTTATGACCGAAAGATATGAAAATATATTATTAGCAATACAAATAAAAATATTTCGAAAGATATTTGGAGCTGTAAACTAAAATGAAGTGTTAAAATGACGATTTAATTATGAATTTGAGACACTGTATGGGAAACCCAACATTGTACAATTCATAAAAATAAGGAGGTTTTACGACAGTTGGGATAAATCGTCGCCTTTCAGGTCAGTCGCTCACTCAAAAAACACCATTTTGAGGAATCGCAATTTGAAAGTTTGGAAGCCAAGGAAAAATCAGATTTTTGTATTTTGGAGGTTCTAAGATTTCTAATGTGGCAAGGTGGTTAAAATTTGGTTTAGTGACTTTTGGTTGTTAATATACAGTACAATGTAACCCAAAAGAGTTAGTGACAGAAAAGAAATATTACAAATTATTATACATGTTTGTAAAAAAAACATGTTTTATATAAAGAAATAATTTTTAACATGTTTATGGTTTATTAAACAAATACCTTATTACTTAAAAAATATTGTTTTCAGGAACAAACTTGCCAAACTTAAAAAATGATAAAATTCTGCCTGTACTGTTAATACATTTCTGCCTTTAGTAATTTGTGCTTGTTGAGATTTTATTGAAAGTCACACTACTGTTTTCACTAACAACAAATAAATTATTATTTACGCAACTTTTTTCTGAGGAACCTTGCTGACTTTTGCCTCTCAAAGAACATAATTTTACGCTTTGAGTGGCATATTCAACTCAAAATGGAATTTTTTAGGGTTAGTGACTTCTGCCTGAACGGCGATGAAATGATGATCGTTCTTCCTTAACGCCACTCCATAAAGTGGACGAAGTAGAGGCAGACCAAAATAAAAATGACTGGATGATGTGGAAGATGACACGAGATAAATAATTGGAATAAAAAGAAAAAAAGCCGCGGAGTGCAAGGAGGAATGGAGACGAATTCTAGAAGAGGCCAGGGCCCACAACGAGCTGTAGCGCGACTGACGATGATAATGATGTGTTGTATATTGGTAACACAAACAAATTATTCTGAAATATACTTGAGGATGGTTTTCATCGAGTAACGCTCACTCAATTCACTATATAATTGCATAAACTGCCTCCAATATGCAAATACATACATATTTCGTAAATCAATTCGTCCAATATTAGTTATATAAATGCCTGGATAAATTCATAACAGGAATAACTTAACGAATACATTGTGCAACGTCTTACAATGATTTGTAAACAACAATCGAACAGATTACATTTATTTACATAACGATCTATTGGCATAAAACGTTGTCACAGTGAGGTTTTATTGGTAAAAGGAACAACAAAATTATAATTATGGCAACGCATGGCCACATCAACTTTTGTCGTTTCCGCTTAGAGTGACAATGCCTGGAATCTAACAATGAGGATGTCAAGTCAAACCGGATATTAAAAATTGAAATATTATGTCCCCGCGCACGTTTCTCCTTTCTTCTCTACCTGTCTATGAAATGTCATTTTAATAAAGTCGTTCATTGTGTTTTATAATCGCTGAAAAATTGGGCTTATGGTAAAAAAGCGCTTACTATAGAGTATCGTCATGTTAAAAATACGATTACAATATTAAACGTGAGCTAAATTTTTATTTTATTTATTTATTTAAGGTTCCATGAATCCTTCATAAAATTGAAATAGCAGCAGTCAACAAATTACAACAAAAATTACTCCTTTCTCAGATATCAATGAAGGTTATAAAATCAAACCACATAATACTTTATATTCTCCTCAAGCACTTACTCAGAAGTTTTGTGTTTTAGTAAGATATCAACGCACACACACGAGTATAGGGGTACTGGCTTTATATTATTCTTCTTTATTATTTACTGGCTGTGTAAACGACGACAAATCAAGAACCTTAATTTCAGATGAGTAAATATTTTATCATAGTGAAATGTTTTATTGTCTTTTGAGTTTAATGGAAAGTAATATAATTAAAGTTACTTTAAAACAAGGTACGGATAACTTTTTCCGATACGCAGGTACTCAGAATTGATTCTGAGATTTAATTACACAATTATTTTCAACTTGGAAGCTATAAACGTCTTATTATGAAACGAACATGCAATCGATTTCAATTATCATACTTATTATTGAATGACAGTATCTCATATACAATTTTCCGACAAAATATCATAAAAAGTATTGCGTTGAATCCATTTAACAAACATTAACGAAATGTTTTGTTAAGTGGATACATTAAAAAATCATTTTAAATGTTATTAATCACAATTTTATCAGAAATAAAGATAAACGCACTTAATTTAAAGATATTCGCATGCAATTTATACTGATTTCAAAATATCAGCATACATAAATATAATAAAAAAGTATGTTTTTGCTGTAAAAATGTGTGGTATATATTAGTACGATCACAATATAAAAAACCAAAATATGAAACCAAAAATCTTCATGTTATTACGCAATAGGTTGAGTTGCAGAAAATTATATTTTTTCTATATTTTTGAAGGATTTATTAGAAAATTTTACTATTTATCATGTAATTAGACTAGTAATTAATTTTTCTTTTTAAGTAATTAGGAGACCTTACCAGGAAACGTGAATATTATCAGAAGGTAATAAAATAACAATTCTGAACACCTAAACTTTAGAACCTCCACGAGGGCCGCGTCTCAAATATTGGTAATAAAACTTTCCTCTTTTTTAAAAAAGGCAATGCGAATCTAAAATAAGTAAATTTAGAAATTGATTGCAACAATGTTTTACTTCACAATAGATCTACACAGGTCTCAGTGGCGTCAGAAGCTAGCACATACCATTTTTCAGAATATGATTGTTATATGATACGATGACATTAATAAAAATATGTATATTAAACAATAAAATTAAATACCCCAACTAGAAACCTCAGACAAAACTTACTCTTTCATACTGATACATATAAAACTAACAATGGTTTTCATTCCCCTATGCCTAGAATTCTTAGGTCTGCCAACAAACATACCAGTCTTGATTTCTTTGATAACAAGTTGTCTTTTTTCATACGATCACTGAATCAAATTAAATAATAAACACCTCTCACTCGTTTCTACTCCCACCAAGTCTACTTTATACCATTGTGTCTTTCTACTCCCTTTATAATAATTTTCCATGTACAAATATGTCCTAAAATTGTCAATTGGGCTATATATATATATAAATATTATTGTAATGGTATCTATGCAGGTCTACCAATGAACAAAATGACTTGCCTACAATCTGTATTAAATGCCACAGCGAGACTTATTTTCGGAATCTCTAAGTTCAGTCATATCACTCCACTACTTCGGGAACTACACTGGCTACGTTTTCCACAGAGGGTCGAATACAAACTCTGTTGGCTTATGTATAAGTCACTGCAAAACTCTTCTCCGGAATATCTAAGGGAACTATGCATTCCAGATGAACTAGCTGACAGGCGTCTCACGCTTAGATCAGCTACGTCTACGGCGAGAAGAAAAGTTATTATACCTCTACGCAAACAGCGCACTAAATTTAGTAAACGCGCATTTGCGGTCGCAGGCCCTATGGCATGGAACGCTCTCCCAGCAGAGGTGCGAGGCTGTGAAAGTGAAGTGATGTTTCGGAAAAAAATTAAAACCCACTTGTTCTCTAAATCATTTGAATAAATCCGTAGCATATGACAACAAAATAAATTATTTTGATTAAATTACAAATTTAAAAGAATCACTATGTAAAGCCCCCTCGAGGTAATTAATTATGAAAATGGCGCTATATAAATTATCCATAACAATAATAATAAATAAATTGAAAAAAAGATAGAGGAAGTGTTTTTTTTTAAATAAGAAGAGATTTTTTATAATTTATATTTGCTAGTCATAAGCTTGTCTAGTAGATATTCAAGAGTATCTAGGACATCTTTGAGAAGGGTGTCAGTATAGAAATTTACAGTCATCCGGTTTCAGTTTGAACATTCATATTTAGTTAGTGGAGAAAAATATCTGAACATTTTATTGATAAGGGAAGATTCACTTAAATTATTTTACATGTTCCCTTCTCAAAAAGGTTCTTTTGAAATATCCGTCAATTTTGATGAATTCCCTATCCGGTTAAACCTAGGTCTGTCTGCAAACATTAGAAATTTTTTGAGTAAAAATTGTTTCTATTTTAAATAACCTCGCTGCCTTTGCATATGAATATTTTATGTCTTTATTACTAAAGTACTTTACACGGTGATATGTTATTCATAAATGCAGGAAGAGACAACTATATAGTACGCGAAGACTAGGTGGGTTTATTGCATCACAAAATCACTAATATGCCGAAGAGAAAGCCACATTTTCCGCCCACGAATCGTCGATCCACATTAACGTATTGATTAGCTTGTGCGACTTGGCTCATTCCGACGATTAGTAGCGAAATAAACATATATAATAATCAGTATAATTTGGTTACAATTTTATGGATCATAAAGTATTCGTAGAAATAATAACTATTTCTATTTAAAAATTTAACAAATTACTTAGGACCGTTTTTTATTTATTTTATTTTTTTTTGTTTTTTTACAATAAACATAAGTGACAAAACAGAGTATTAAAAAATAAAGCATTAAATTATTAATAGTAAAAATGGTAAACAAAAAAATCCCACAAAGACATGGCTTGTTCGTGGGTATACAAGAAAATGTTAATGAATTTTTGCTCCTATAATAAATAATGAACAGTTATAATATTTTTGTGTAACATAAGAAAATAAAATAAAATATTCTGTAAAAGATAATATGGTATTTTTTTATAGTAAAAAAGGAAATAAAAAATATTAAAAAAAACACAAAAATATTCCTTGTTATTATTATTATGGATAACTTATATAGCGCCATTTTCGTAATAAAATACCTCAAGGGCGCTTTACATAGTGATTTTATTGTTAAATTAATTTAATTGAAGCTTTTAAATTTGTAATTTAATTAAAATAATTTATTTTGTAGTCACATGCTAGGGATTTATTCAAATGATTTAGAGAACAAGTGGGTTTTTAGTTTTTTCCGAAACATCACTTCACTTTCACAGCCTCGCACCTCTGCTGGGAGAGCATTCCATGCCATAGGGCCTGCGACCGCAAATGCGCGTTCACTAAATTTAGTGCGCTGTTTGCGTAGAGGTATAATAACTTTTCCTCTCGCCGTAGACGTAGCTGATCTAAGCGTGAGACGCCTGTCAGCTAGTTCATCTGGAATGCATAGTTCCCTTAGATATTCCGGAGCAGAGTTTTGCAGTGACTTATACATAAGCCAACAGAGTTTGTATTTGACCCATTGTGGAAAACGTAGCCAGTGTAGTTCCCAAAGAAGTGGAGTGATATGACTGAACTCAGAGATTCCGAAAATAAGTCTCGCTGCGGTATTCAATACAGATTGTAGGCAAGTCATTTTGTTCATTGGTAGACCTGCATAGATACCATTACAATAATCGACTCTAGACACTACAAACGCATTTATTAATTGACGGGCGGCATCAACCGGCAAATTTTTGCGTATGCATTTAATTTGTCTCAGCTGGTAGAAGCATGAACTTATCGTTCTACTAATTTGAGCGTCAAGATATAGGTCAGAATTATCCTTAGTTTGAATTCAGGATAGTGCATGTTTTTTAAAAGAACGAAAATTTTGAAAGTTTGTAATCAATGAAATATTATTAGTAAAAAAAGAATTAGAAATTTTTGGGACTATAAAATATGCATGTCTCTGTGCGAGCCTCGTTTTACAATGTGGTATTTCTAACACACGATTCCTTCTTTGACTTGATCTATTTGAATTACTTGTAAATAAATTTTGGTTCTTAAATATATATTTTAAACAAAGAAAACCCGATATTTGTCTGAGATCTAAAACTTTAGCTTCTTGAAACAATTGAACAGAGGGAAAAGTGCGATTTTTGTGAAGCATTATTTTTTATATAAATTTTTGAACAGTTTCTAATGGTTTAATATGATTGTTGTAAGTTCCCCCTCATACAATTATTCCATAGGAAAGCGATGACTGTACAAGTGCAATACCATATTAATCATATTTAGCTGGGCGTAAATACTTAGTCTTTTGAACAAATAGGTTAAATATCTTAGTTTATTAACTATTACTTTAAGATGATTAGTCCATTTAAGTTGGCAGTCAATGATTACTCTCGGGTATTTTATGCACCTTTCAGACTTCATGTTTTCGCAGTTATTACATATGTCAAGATTATTTGATTCGAATAAAGTTATCGTCGTCATCATCACATCCATATTCGCACCTGAAATGGAACTAGTCCAGGCACGGTGAAATATTTAAGTGTTTAGCTCCCTTTTAAACAAATATTTCACATCGACCCACTAGGAATGGAACCCGGGATCTCAAGCATGGTAAACGAGTGCGCCAACCATACGATGCCAATTTATTCACAGTTGATTTCCTTTTTCGGGATGAATACCCGAGAATACCATTGAGTCAAAAACAGTAGTTCAGGAATCTGGTTCAATTTAACACACAAAACTGCATTTTTTATCCGCTTAGATTCAAACAAAAAGTTGATATTAAGTCAAATAATGAATTGTTAGATTTTTGTCGGAACGGGAAAAACGGGTTGTGTTTATAAACTTTTTATACAACCCAATAAACGGTTTTGACGAAAACGTATACATTATTTACCTTTAATCAACTGTAGCATGTTTTGTTTTCGAATTCAGCTAGCGTTTTCAGAACAAATCTATTGAACAGAATGAAATATTTTTTCACAAGGATAATAAAAAAAAACGCATTTCTGTAAAGTAAAATGTGTTCATAATAAAGTTAAAATTTCACCACAATAGGTCAGAAGGTCCAATACGAGAGCAATAAAGCATTGATCATAAACATCTCAGCTTGAAAAATCACATTGTTGCATTATTGTGATTTTACCGAGAGTCAAATCCAAAACCTGCATGCGAAAAGACGATTGTTTAACCATTGGTCCACAGGAAGCGCTAATAAATTAATAATTATTGATAGATTTGACATATAAAACATAAAACACGCATAAACCGATAACTTATAAGAAGTTTGCTAATTTTATTTGTATATTCTGTTTTTTTATTTACTCAAAAGAGTATTATCACGGTTTACTTAAAAAGCGCCATTTTAGTAATAGAGCAAGGGCACTTAATAAAGTGATTGCATGAATGCTGATTTTAATTTTAGTTTAACATTGTTAAACAAATTATTTTGTCATAACATACAATGGATCTATTCAAGATACCTAGACTTCCATTTTCCCTTATTTGAGGTATTCTCCACCCCCGTTGTAATTTGTTAATAATAACATAACATAATTTAACATTAATTTTCAAAGAATCGTTTTTTCTTCAAATGTATTAATATCAGTTCTTTTTGGACAAACACATAATATTTTTAGATTTATGTATTTCAAATTTAGTCAAGAAAATTCGGAACCTAAAACTCACGTTTACTCAAATTTAACAAAAGTGGACATGACCGTTTAGAAGTTGACCTCCTGATTTTCTGTGTTATGTGTTGTTGTACTTACGTCATCATTAACTCTCTTTTATCTGCATCTAGTGGTGCATAGAGTACTGCATTGGTAAACCAACTAATTAACCGTAACTTAAATCCCTTTTGTTACAAGAAGGTAAAATCATATTACGCTTTGGGTGATGTTTATTTATGCAATATTAAGTTCATAACATCTTAAGAACTAATATAAACATTTGATAACACTACAATTTATTATCAACATTTATAGAGAACATATTTTTTCAAAATTAATTTGAAATATATTAATGTTTTCTATTTTTCGGGTAACTCATTAAACGGTTTCAATACTTTGTACAATACATTTTGAGATTCTGTTTTTCTCCTCATTGGTAATCGTTTATATTTTATCCCTAGTTTCATATACATATACGGATTTATTTAAGGGTATGAGAAGCAAACTTAGAAATCCCCATTGAAGGAACGAAGAAACTTAGCATTCCCAATGGAGAATGCTAAGTTTGCGATGTCAAGTATTATTGGAATCTGTTTTGCAAGATTTAGAGACGGTTTTGAATTACGCTTTTATTTAGGTATGTAGGTTTTTATGGATAGTTTATTTTGGCAACAGTAACTAATTTTTAGTTTTTGTGGAGATTTCTAAGTTTTCTTCTAATACCCTTATTTGAATATTAAAAAAAAACACATTATAAACAATTATTGATAATTGAAATTATGTGACCTCACTGGGGTAACCTTTGCCAAGGAACCCTAAAAAAAATACTTTTTTTTTTTAAATGTGAGAATATATAAAAATGACTATATGTATGATATTGTTGGTTAAATTTGATTACATTTTTTTATTTGTCCCCTCAATTATTTAATGAACGAAAATTGGTACATTATATTTTATTTTTTACTTTACAGTGAGCAAGCCAATTTCTTTGTGCATTATTTCTACATTAGAATACATATTTCTTATTATAAAAACACCAACTAAAATTAGCCGATTCAGCAGCGACTCAAACAAATTTAAAGTAAATAAAACCAATCTGGCCATCTCCATTGACATAAAATACGTAGACATGCCCTAGGGAGTAAAATATTTTAAAAAGCAGTGACACAAAAACGTACCCATAGTTACTAAGTACTGTTTATTTATACCAAGGCAGCATTAAACGAACATGGACATGCAACCAAAAATTAGAGGATACTCATTTTTGGTACATAAAAAAGTTTGTATTTTAACGTAAACAATTAACATTTGTTTTTGGCGTATTACTATCGGGTTTTCCCTTAAATTTCTTATAATTTCGAACCATTATTTATTTCTTTCCACTGGATATTTAGTAAAGTAAAGATAATATTAACTCACGTTTATTATATTTTAAAAACGTATCCCTATCAGAGCATTACTGTCACTAAAAAGAGCTTCGCAACTGCGCCGCTAGGCGTAGTTTTACATGAAAAAATATTTACCAATGACAAGTTACACAATCCTTTTTAAAATGTTTAACCGAAAGGTTTGACACAAGTAGGAATTTTTGGTTTCGATTCTAAACGTCACATCTAGAAAGTCAAAGAAAGACTAAATACGCGTCGGGCATGACTGAGTGTTTGGGTATGAATTAAGTGTCATCATTTTTGAGGGCTCAAGGCATGCATGTGTATGAATATGTCAATGGGCCATCTCGTAAAAACTCATGGACGTAAATGAAAATTTAGTCATTCATTATTCTGCCAAATCAGAATTACTCAAGTTCCACGAATAGGTTAGAAGTTAAGAAGAAGCCAGTGTAGGTGTAGAGGGTAAAGTGTTGTAGCCACTTGAGATGTGACTCATGGAAAGAGTTAGCAACGCATCCATCCACGCCAGCAGAAACAATTTGGAGATGATACGCTCGCCCGGAGTAGATACAAGTTAAAGACTAAAGATAATATAGAATCACTATTATGGTCAGTCATAGGGTGATTCTGAATCAGTTTTCAAACAAAAAATCCAAAAAAGGCTTCTCTATTAACACTGCAACTTTCAGTTTAAGATCGTGCATTATAATAGGGAAATATCACAAACTAAGAATAACGATAAAAATACATGAAATAGATTCAAAAAAAATAATTATATTTTCAAATATCAATATGGATATTGTAGAGAAACGTTTTCATACACAACTTTAAAAAAGAAATAAAAAAAGATTGTGTCTGGAAATACGCGACATGTTTGGCATTGATAATTGAATATAGTAAGAATAGTATGCAGAAAGCAGCCAGTCCACAATTTTGAAAAAAATAAATATTGGTGTTATCGGGTGCAGTAAGGTCAATTCTATGTTTTGCTAAAAACAGCCAGACCGCTTTCATACAAAAAAACTGTAAAAATCACCTTCTGAAAATAGTGCCGATCTCAAAAACGGCATTTCTCAATTTGCAGAAGACACCCACAGAACTAGAAAAATCTTACGCTACTTTAAAATTCATTAACACTGCTAAAATACCTAATAAGATTCTTGTTCTTTAGACCAAAAAAACTAATGTATTCATTGTTAATCATTTGTCGAAGCCAAAAACATTCACACTGTTGGGTAAATTTGATTATTCACTCTTCTCACAAAGGTGCTATTATGTCAGTTTCACTTTTCTATGGCTAGCTGCTTTCTGCATAACCACGTTCAATTGTGACGTCAAAATTCAAAGATTAAAAAAAAGCATGAATCTTGACGTATTAGGGGCATAGCTAATGCAATGACCGTTTTCGCGGGATTTCAAAATTATATATACTTAGTATAGGTATATATTTTTTTATGCTACTTAGGTAAAAAAAAATATTCTATTACTCGACAGTATTTTGTGGGCCCTTAATGCTTTAAAATTGTAAAAAAAACCGTAATATTTCCTTATTTTAATGTAATCAACTGCACTCTTCATATACCAATATTGTAGATTAAACTATTTTATTGCTTTTTATATCTAAATACATATTGAGAAAAGAAAGAAGAAAACCACTTGAACCTATAAATCAAATAATAACACGATTACACATCAAAATATAATTATCACATGTAATTATAATTTAATCAAAATTTACTACGAATTTTTTATTGTTAATTATTATAGATTAACACGGACACAGCCTAAAAAGCCTTAATAAGTTTATAAACATGTAAATGAGTGTAATTTTGGATTAGTAAATGAAAAAAAATAAGTATTACATTTTTCCATAAGAATATTGGCAGTTGGAAATTACGAATAAAAAAATTTAGGGTTCAAATCTTCTTCTATTAGGTGTTAACATAAGTTGTGTCAGTTTTTTTCCAAATATGAAAATGAGCACCAAAAGTAAAACAACATAGTAATGGTTGTAATTCTACTTTACAAGATACTGTGTTTGCTTTTACGCTACATTTAATTCTTTATTTTATTACAAGCCTTCAAAATGTCTATTTCTGTTCGTGTTTAATCGAGGGAGATATTTGCGCAGTGTGCGGTGAAGATGCTATGAATTATTGACTAATTTGTTGTAAAATAATGGAGGAGAATACATTATTGACTAATTTGTTTTTTTTTTTGTGTCCTCTTATTCGCTTCGTTTGAGGAAAAAACGGGCAAAACTTTTATGTTAACACTTAATATTTGAGACCACTGAGGAATTTACATACAGATAAATAAGGATTTAGATATTCAGACAGTATATAGTTGGTTTAACGTGGTTAAACGTGCTTGTAAAATTTAAATGAATTATTTACCCGAAAACGACAACCGTACTCATGAGAATTCGTATCTTAATTTGCAAGTGATTTAATCAATTCAGTTTCTTTTTAAAACAGGGATGCAACTGCTGAGAATATGGAAGTCTAGGCATTCACAGAGCTTATAATCTATTGTCAGCTGGGTTGAGTGACTACACAACACAATGTGTAACATTCACAATGAGGAAGTTCAGTGTCTTTTTTATTTTTATTATTTGTTAATAGACTATTAAACTAAGCCGAAATTTTTAAAATATTTTTTTACGTATCGTATTATCAGCGTTGGCTTACCTTGCGGTAAGCCAACCGGATACCTTTCATAGCTCTTACATCATTGGTTGGTTCATATGAAACGGGACGTCAATCAAAGTAGTGCCTTTTTTAAAGTTTTTTTTTGTACATATTCAAGAAAATTTGTGGTACAATTTAATACTTTAATTTTTACCGCGCGCAAGAAAACATTTTTTGTAACCAGGTATATTTTTGTAGGGTTGAAGTTCCTCATTTTGCCTTTAGGTAGTTGACTTTGATATAATAGTAATAAATTTGGCTGATTTATATGACGCAGTTTTTGGGGAAAGCGCATTACAATTGTATTCGTAAACTTACATTTTTACTAAAAAGTAACTATTATATTTATGTTATATTTTTTATTTAAAATTGAGGGTATGAAACTAAAGAAGTGAGATTTTAGTTGGGATCTGAACTGACTGGGACTGTCGATGATTTGTAAGTGTGAAGGCAATAGGTTCCAGGCAGAGGGGCCGACAACGGCAAAAGCACAATTTCCGAATTTAGTGTTTGGGGAGCGCCGGATTTCGACAAGTTTTCCTCTGCCTAAATCTAATGCGGATCTAAAAGAAGATTTTCTATGATATTTACTTTCCCTTATATAAAAGTCTGATAGGTATTTTAAAACCGTTTCACGAAGGGATTTAAACACTGTCCAGAAAAGCTTGTATTTTATTAACTCTAGAACTTTTAAACAGTGCAAATCTCGAAGATGTTGTGAGATGTGAGAATATTTCTTTACTCCCGTAATAAACCTCGGTGCTTATGGCATTTTTCGATAATTTATGTTATCTTCGGTTTAAATATTACGTTACCATGCATGTTGGTCTACTATGTTATATTCATTATTTGTTCTTACTACTATTATTCCATTAATACCTTCCGGCAACTAATGGTGCGAAGGACATTACACTGGTACACCAACCATAGTGTATCTTTATCATTTTTCGTTACATAAAGAAAAAATATCAATCATTCTTGCGCTTGAGGTGCTAGTCCAAGGACTATGGAATGTTCTAGTGTAAAAACAACTTTTAAAAATAAATATTTTATATCAAACATGTTGAGAATTGAATCCGAGACTTCTTGTATGACCATTAAGTAGATTCTTTGGATATTACAGATTCATTATCAATTGCTTTTATTAATTTGTCGATAGCTTTTCGCAGTCACCCAGTTTTGTACGTGTATTTTCTGAGTAAAGCTCGGATGGGAGAGCTTTAATGAAAACCGTATGAGCAGTCAGAGATTGCCATGCGCAGAAGCGGACATATTACAGTATTTATTTATGTATATTAAATTATTTTATAGTACTCTCTATATTAGATCTGGTCAGAGTTTAAATAACCAGACCCCGAGTCGCTGGCGCTTTGAAATCCATTATGCGAGCATTGCATGCTCGGCATAAAGCCCATTTTCTTCGACTAGGAGTAATACATTTCAAAAGACTTTATATGACGTTAAAAAGTTTTATATTAAAATGTTTTTTCTTTTAAATTCTAGAACGTTTTCAGTTGTATTTTATCATAAAAATAAAAATAAGTAAATAGTTTTATTCCATTTTCATTTATAATTATTATCAGTGCCTGGGTTTTGTCGTGACCGACATCGTCAGATTGGTGGAAGACTAAACAATACTCTATGTTAAATACAAGTGAAAGTAGAGGATGTAATTCTTGCACTAAAAGCATATTTTTCGTGTTGTTAATGTACTCATTTTTATATGTAAAAAGCAAAGTTTCTTGAAAATAATAAAAAATATATATATATATATTTTAATAAAAAGGCACTTTTTTGATTTACGTCATGGTTCATATGAACCAACCAATGATGTGAGAGCTGTGAAAGGTATCCAGTCGGCTGACCGTAAACGAACGGGAAGAACTAACAGAGAAGAACCTCTGACGTCACACGCGGAGTTATTTAAGAAATACAAAACTTATAAAAATCAAAGCGCTGTTAATACGAGACGATAAAAAATATTTAAAAAAATTCGGGTTAGTTTAATAGTCTATTAACAAATATTAAAAAATAAAAAAAAGACACTGAACTTCCTCATTGTGAATATTACACATTGTGTCGTGTGGTCACTCAACCCAGCTGACAAAAGATCATAAGCTCTGTGAATGCCTAGAAATTTGTATTCCCTAAATGTTTTGAAATATTTGTATCCCACCACACCTTCACCGTATTTGTTGCACAAAAATATAAAACCAACACGACATGCATTTTCATAAACACATCCACTGATTAGGACAAACATGCACTGATTAGATTATGATTGGTTTAATTGGTGTCCTGACGAAGAGACGGGAACGTTTAGAAACCGGTAGACATAAAAAAGTCGGTAAGTGGTTATTTACAAATCAAGAGCGTTCGGTGAGGTTTTAGATAAGGGAAGCAGTAACTTGGTATTTGGTATTTATTTATTTATATTTGGATAATTTATATAGCACCGTTTTTGTGAAAATCACCACAAGGGCGCTGTACAATAAATAAATATCCCACTACGTCTTGCAGCTACAGAGCGCATGGACGGTTGGGATTCTTGTTCCTCGTCTCCAATTATGATATACAGGAGCTAGATTACAGCACATAGACAATAAGAAATCTAGCCCCTTTTTAGTACATAGGTAAATATGTGCCAAACACTGTTAATTGATTTAAGTGCTTTAAAATAACCTAAAAATAAATTTTGTTTCATAATTTTACCATAAAAGAGTTATATTTCATAGTTTAATATTAAAATACTCTCGTGTCAACTGATTTAAGAGGTAAATTTGTTATAAAATAATCACAATAAACTAAAAATATTCATGGATTGGTTTGTTAGAATTGCTTCCACAGAGCTAGTACAGATCTTAATTTGCGCATGCGCATGCGCAGACTTGTGAATTGTTGCAATCATTTTTTAAAATGTTGAGTTTTTAGGGAAGCATTGGTTCCATCCAATCTATGGACGGACCGTGCATGATACAAATATTTAATAACATTTAGTAAAATGTATAACCACAAAGTTAATGCTTTAAATATTAATAATATTTCATTGTCTTCCATCAAATGTTCTCCATCTCTATTGCAATATGTAAATTATTATTAATTTAAATACAGTGATGTAAATGACGGTCTAATAATAATTACTCATAAATTACATGTCAAATATTTGAAATTGATTTACTGGGAAAATTGAGAGAACGCCATCAAAATAAAAAATAGTATTTGCAAGTTGATGAAGTGTACATTTGTCGCTGTCAAATCTTTAAATCAGCCACTCAATTGGTCAACTGGGCTGTTCATTCAATGCCGACATTCAATTGAATGGCTAGGCCGTTGGTTGAATAAATTGAAAACGGCTGAATCAAAAGCCACCGGGTTAGGTTAGGAAAGGTTGGATTTAGTTAGGTTATTTTTAAACCTAATTCAACTTATCCTAACCTAAACAAACTTCACATACCATGTATCGGGTTGTGGTCCTGTGGCTAGTGTCTCGGACTCACGGACCAAAGGTCCGTGGTTCGAATCCTACTCTACCCCAACTTGATTCCCATTTTCTAATAGTGAGTTATTTACAACTTGTTGAAAATGGACCTCAAAGTTACATATTTGGGTTAATCATAAGAACGCAAATGTTTCTTTAAAAAAATAACAAAATAAACGTTTATGAAAATTAAAGTGGCTAAGCGAGTTTGTAAAAAGTTGCTTTCAAGATTTTGCTCAGCGTTCGTTAGCCATTCAATTGGATGGTGGCATCTCTAATCAAGTAGCTGATTTGACTATTAGGCGGGGACAGATATATTATGCACCTCATAAATGCCCTTTTGCATGCACAAATAAACGCGTATTTTACACTCGAAGAATAAATCGGTTAGAGCCTTGTTAGAGCAATCTTTTAAAAATAAAAATATGTCTTAAAAAATAAAATATTTAAGATTTTTCATATCAAATTACAATCGGTGATAAATAATTCATAACTCGCCATTATAAAACTGAATTTGAAAAAATACCGCTAATCTGGATTTCAGTTACGGTTATCCGATTTTGAAAAAACAACCAGTTTCTAAAACTCATTTTGAATATTGAATACAAGGGAAGAAAACTTAAATGGAAATTTCTTAAAGCGAGCGGAAAATATTTATGGAAAGTAAGTCACGTCATTAAGTAAGGTGTTTCAGTTCTTGTGGAAAAGAATATTGAAGATGATAGGAAAGTTTCTTGACTCATTTCTTTGATATTAAATTACGATTTTCAAATCCCCATTCAGAAAATAAAACAATAAATTGGGTATTAGGCGTTAAAAATAAACAAATAAAGTTTTAATATTTAAAGGTTTTAAATTTTCACGGCTTTTCAGACACTAATTATGTTTTTTGGGTTACTATGACGCGTCCTTTTTACATACGCATCGGATAGAGTTGTAGCGTCAATCACATGGGCACGTTGGAAATTTTCAGGATTCAAGTTTAATTTTTGTCGCGACAGATTTGGGATTGCATAAATATATTAATTAACAAATTAACGAATTAATTGCTTCAAATATGAACAGCTAGCTAGATAAACCGATAAAATATGAGTGTTTATTTAAATGCAAAATGATAAAAGTAACGTAGTGCAATAAGTTACTAAAACTAGCCAATGCGAATGCCAAAGATTGTTCATGTCTTTCAAAATTTAAAGGATTGTCAAAAAAACGACTGTCTCTAAACCTTAAAGCCCTCTTATAACGAAATTCTAAAGATTATGTACATGTCGCCGCCAGATAGCTATATCAGCCACTCAACTGAACGCCTAGGACGTTCATTAAATGCCAACTGAATGGCTAGGCCGTTCATTGAATGAATGAAGATAATTGAACGTTCAACGTGTTGGCTAGTTGAAAGCTAGCCCTTAGAAAATGCCCTAATCAAAAGCCGCCGGGTAAGTTTAGAATAGGTTCGAGTCAGTTTAATAATAAAATAAATGAGTTTTTTTTACTTGACTTATTAAATTTAGTCATGGATTAATGTGTGTCGAACTTGATAACTTTCAAGAGGGTAAAACTAAGATTTGTCTACAAACATTTGTACACACTCAAAATATTGTTAAGATGTATGTCGTTTGACTTGAAACCGGTTAAGAAACTAAAATGTTAACAATCCTCATGTAACGTTATGCAAACCTATGTAGTACCAATGTGATCAAATTTGTCACATTTCTTTAAAATAATAACGACCTATTTAGGCGTAGAAAAACGGCGACGAAAGAGTTGCTTGGATATTAAGGTACCTGCGTTATACTGTTATAATGGAAATGAGATAGTGTTTTGTCGTCGTACCCTAACACAAGGGTGACCTACTTAAGGTCATTCTTTTATATTGAAGCAATATAAGAACCATACAAACATGTTCATTGTTATCAAAATGGTAGGGGGCCTAGTATCTTCTAGTCATTTTTTAAATGAAAAACGTCACCTAGGTAATGTATATTTGAAAAACACGAAAGAAATAAAAACCAGAAATAAATACCATTCTCAAACCCAGTTTTCGAATATTACAAAGTTTTTATTTTTAATACAGATAAATTTAAATTTTTATTTATTTTTACATATTTATTACAGTAATTTTCAAGTAATTATTTATACAACAAATAAATTCAGTAGTAAAAGTAAACATACATATTTTTTATTTTTGCTGTTGGTTCATCTAAACTGCCTAACTAGGGATAGCTTCCCCGTTCATTTACATCATCATCATCATCGTCACACAGCCATTCCAGTCCACTGATGAATATAAGCTTCTCCCATACTCTTCCAAACGTCCCTGTCTTGCGCTTCTTGTATCGTCACCAGCAATTCTCTACATCTTTTGTCTTCACGAGGTCTCCACTCAACCACTCTTTTTGTCCATCTTTGGTCTTTTAATCTGGCAACATATTCCGCAAATGACCATTTAAGCTTAGCCAATCTTTCGACCAAAGTCCGCTACTCCCGACCTTTTTCGTATGACGGTGTTTCTTATCCGGTCAGAGAGTTTTATATGTAGCATGGCTTTTTCATGTTTTCTCTGTGCTACCTGGAGCTTTCTTATAGTCGATTTGGTAAGTGTAAGTGTTTCTGTTCCATTTGTCAATGTTGGAAATAAACACTTTTCATACATTCTGCGTTTCAGACTTTAGGGAATGTTGTTGTCGAAGAACGTCTTCAGATTGCTATATGCTGCCAACCCATGATCGACTCTCCTTTGAAACTCAGCGGTCTTGTTAAGTCTGGAGAGTAAAATGTTGTTCCCGAGATACTTATATTTATTAACTTCTTCTACTTGATGATTATCAATATCTACAGCATCACCGATGATCAGATTCGTCATTAATTTAGTCTTATTTGTGTTGATAGAGAGTCCTACTATTTCTGTCTCTCACAGATATATTTTACACGTATTTAAAAAAAAAAGTTTTTTTGTATTTAATATAATTTTCGTGTAACATTAAGACTATGCAATGATTAGAAAAGGTGGTTAAAGTGGGAAGGAGAAAAGAAAAGATAAAAAAATCAATTGCGAAATTTTAACCTTGATATACATGTGAACAATACAGTGGCGTTTATAGTATTAGAGGGTAGATTATTCATAATAATAGAGAGTAATTCACCACTATAATTGGGCCTCCTGGCCGGTTGTGGTGCAAAAAAAAAGAAATAAAATGAAATGAAAATTATTTCTTAATCGGAATGAAAAGGTAAAAAATACATAGAACAATACCGCTAAGAAGTATCTTAATTTCAGTTAATAGTAATAAAGTCAATGTTTGAAAGAAATAGCGTATAACCTGAATTTCGACAGAATTGATCAAATTCGACATGCAAAAAGATGTCCCTTAGCCGATGTTACATTTTTATTATGAGTAAATAATATTTATATCACTTTATCCACGCATTTTTTAGCATATGAACGACCGATATGTGAATACTTATTGTTGTGTTATGTCTGAATTCAAGACCAAAATGTGGGCTACATCTAATGTAGGTTTTGACACAATTTAATCCAACGGCAATTCTGGCGATCACCACACGTCACGGAACTGTTACGAAATGGCTATTCACAACAACAATAACTTCACCACATGGCGATCTTAAATGTTCTCACATTTACATAATAGAGCGTACAATTGATATAATAAATTCCCTTCACTTTGGAAGGTTTTCAGACACTATAAAAATGCTACATTTCAATATAAACCTATATTTAAATGTGCTGGATTAAATTAAGTACACTTCTAATGCAACTATAATTGACTGAATTTTCTTTACACTTATAGATTGCGCAGACAGACTATATGGAGATTGAACTTCATTTAAAAAAAAATGATTGAAAGAAAATTTGGCGAGGGTTTAATAGGGTGATGTTGGAATCTGAGTTAAGGTTGTGCCAGTATTGTTTTGTTTGTCTAAAAAAATATTCGAATTTTAAATTCTCATTATTAATTTGTGGCTTTTAGAACAAACTGGTAGGACGCGTTTTTGTGTGGTGGGCGAACTTTCAATATTATTCCACAGCGAAAATGAGTGACGTCCGCTCACGCTTCGGGGCTTGTTCGCGATTTTTCGTCAAAAAAAAAGACCGCATTTTGCCCCAGCCAATGCATTCACTGAACCTGGCATCCTCCGACATTTTCCTAGTACCAAAGATGAAGAGAAATATGAAAGGACGACGTTTTATGATTATAGACGAGATAAAGACCAAATTGCTGACGGAACTAAAGGCCGTACCAAAGATCGGAAAACGCTGGCATAAGTGTACAAATAAAATAAAATGTAGTCATTTTTACCTATAAAATAATAAGGGATAAATAGAATAAAAAATATTTTCAAATTTTACCAAAAATGTCAAATATATAAAACTAGGGATAAAAAAAGATAATATTATCAATGAGAAAAACAGTCGCAAAACTCATAGTACAAGGGTTTGAAGCTGAACAATGAGTTACCCGAAGAAATAAAAGAAAAAGAGAACATTTCAAATTAATTTGAAACAATATGTTCTTGATAAATTTCGATAAAAAAAAATAATGTTATAATAAAAAAACTATGTATGTAGTCATATTACACTTTTAATTATATTTTTTACCAGCGGCCGGGCTTTGTCGTGACTGACATCGTCAGACTAGTTGAAGACTAAACGAATTTCATAGCTATATACAAGTGCAAGCAGGGGTTGTGGTCCGTGGCTAATGTCTCGGACTCACGGCTCAAATGTCCGTGGTTCAAATCCCACTCTACCCCAACTTGTTTCCCATTTTCCAATAGTGAGTTATTTACAACTCGTTAAAAATGGTCTTCAAAATGAAATATTTGAGTACCTATAAGAACGCAAATATTTCTTATTATTTAAAAAATACACATTGAAAATATTATTATAAATAAAATGCAGTTCCACCAAGAAATTAGTAGAAAAACTCAATCAATTAAAAGTTGCCATGTTATCAAAAGTTTAAATTACTTCTCAAGATGTTATGAAGAAACTGAATAAAGCATAAATAAATAAACAGGTATATCATATCCGATGGTGATTGAAGGGGAAGAAGGGTGTATTTTGAAGGGCACAATATTAATATTGAGGGTTAACTAAAGATTTTCAAAAACGTATAAAAGTTTCATGTATTTTTTTTAAAAATTTGTATACCTACATCATAATCGCTAATTGCAAAGTATGAGGTGTGTTTATTTAGCAATTCGAATTTGTTTTAATGGAATTCCAAGTATATTAAAAATCAATGTAATAATGTACCTACACATCTTTACACCTATTTCGAATATACATTGTAGCTAAATTTACATTGCATATAACAAAGGTGTAATAATGAATGCCGCGTTTATTCAACTGGATGATTGGATAACTAGTGGAAAGGTTAAATAACCTGTCAAAATTATATGCAATTACATCTTGTAATCAGGTTTAACACAACGTAAAATAATAAAAATGCCACGCCAACTTGACTAAGCCAACCGCCATAGTTTGTAACCATTGACGCGAATACACTATATTTTAATAAAATTTAAAATAGGGCTTTGTTTTAAACCATAATTTTTTTTCTACCGACCGGTTTCAAAGCTAAACAAGCTTTTTTCTCAAGGTTTACTTAACGAATTAATTCTTCCCTATTTTATTTTATCAGTATGCTGCTAACGAAGCCAAAAAATCAAGTCTTTTGTCTTGAAAGGATGGTAGTGTGAGATGAATACGTTCGAAACTAGACAGGAGTGGATTAAAAGAAATATAGTTTATTTGGTTATTTATTATTTTTTCTTTCGATTCATAATAGGCAAAAAATTATAAATAAATAAATAAACAAGATTTCTTTTACTCCTTTCCTGTCTTGTTTTGAACGTATCCATCTCACATTACTATCCTTTAAGACAAAAAATACTTGATTTATTAGCTTCATTGGTAGCATTCTAAAAAAAAAAAATAAGAAAAAATTCATTAGTTATATAAACCTTGAGAAAGAAGCTTGTTTAGCTTTGAAACCGGTCGTTGGAAAAAAACACGGGCTAAAAGAAAATTGTTTTTTTTTTTTTAAATTAAGAACCATAAAGATTGTTCTTTAAATATAAAATTAACACTATATTTTATTTATTACGAATATATTTAATGTTTTTTTATACTGTTTAACTGTAATAACGTCAGCCGTTGAGTAAGTTTGTATGAAATTACACTCCCCTGTATTTTGAAGTAATATTGTACATAAGTATATGTTAATGATTTATTATATTTATTTAAAGTGTAAACGGCACAACAGCCATTAAACATGAACATTAATACATTAAACCTAACAGTGTTATATTACAAAATTATGAAATAATATAAGAACAATATATTTTACATAGTTGTTTTATACATTGTACTGTAATATTACAACTATGCGATTTATGCACTTAGGATACTTTGGTAAAAAAAAAACGCGGTAAATTAGAAATAGCGAAAATCATAAATTCTTGATTTGTTGGTATTGTAGCAATGTATATTGGAATGCCCTAGGTATAATTCAAACTGTCTTAGAGCTTAGAGGTTATAAAAATAATAAAAAAATATGATAAAAATATAATAATTAACACTTTTAAAAAATTCAGTTTAAAAAATATTTTTAAAAAAAACTCCAAAATTCAAGAATATAGTCATACGTATATATGGGTATATATTTAAGGAGTATTTATTTATTCATTTCTTTTCTCTTTTTACAAATTAACACAAATATTTAAACAGCAGTCAAAATGCTAAACTATTTCTTTGATAGCAAGTTTAAACTTGATTTGAAAGTTTTTTTTGTGTTAATGTAATAATGTATTTTGTATTTGTAACTTATGTATAACTATTGTAAAATGTAAAGAAAAATATATAACAATAAAAAAAATCTGGTCCTCAAAAGTTAACTTTATTATTCACCGAGACGCCTTTTTCAATTTTAGGTGAATGGGTCATCATAATTCAGAATAATATATTGGAAATTGTGAAGCCCGTTACCAGCTACGAGTATAACATAAAAGGCACAAAATGAACGATCGGGAGCCCAAAAAAGGAAAACAAAGATGAGTTTACCGTTACATTTTCGAAGGTTTATTGAAAATTCGCCTGACGCAGAGGTGAGGTCTTTAGGTGGGGTCATGTTCACGACGATATGACGCTTCACAGACGATCATCAATCACGCGGACGGATCATCATTTTGAAACACGCTTTTGACAACTTAACATATTCAATGTGAACATACCCGTAATTATGATAAAATCACTGAATTAACATAAATGTTCAGTAACCACCAACACGCCATATAAATTGGCTTCGTGCATTTTGTTAGGTTTATTGCATTAGTAAAAATAAATGAACAAATTTAACAACTGTAAAAATGAAAACATTGTGACCTATCGAAGGTAAAACCCTCAGAGATAGGATAGATTTGCAGAACTTGCCATACAGAGGACATTGTGAGATGGAGTAGGCAGAGAATATGATTCTGGAGAGACCACGTTAAGAGGATAGACTCAGCGATGATTCCCAAGATTGTAATGCACGAGACATCGGAGGGTCGTCGACCATCAGGATGACCATCAAAGAGATGAAAAGATTGTTGGATGTCTGCATCACAAGATTTACAGAAATAATATAAATAGAATTGTAAAAATAACTCATATAAAACGAAATAAATGTAGTTGAACAAATCATATAATAGTCAGATGTCCATTTATATGAAATTATTATGAAAAAATCTCTACAGTATCCAGTTTTGAATGTGTAATAGAACTAGAACCCTTAACGAGTGCTTTCGACCCAATTGTTGCTCTCAGGCAAAAAACATGAAAAAGGAAATCGAGTCTAGATAAGTCCACCCCGTAGTTGACGTGTTTACCTACGTCTACCATGTTTGAGGTCCCGGGCAAACCCGGAATCAAAATTCCCGACAAGGTTGAAAAGACATATTTGTTTTTAAAAGAGGTTTAACACTGAATAATGTTTGGTTAAATTAAAGTAAATCAGCTATTGTCCGATAATTCATTACCATTTGGGGTTTTCATTTATACTTCATAATTATCTCTAAAGAAAACGTTTAAATTGAAATATTTGCGTTCATGATTTACCGAAATGTTTCAATTTGGAGACATTTTCAATGAGTTGCATTAGAAAATAAAATGGGTTGGAGTGGGATTCGAACCTCGAATCTCTGACCCGTGAATTTGCAACACTAGCCGCGGGCTAATAGGATGTTTTTTTTTTAATTGCTTACATTATATGTTAATTGAAATCCGATTAATCTTCTTTAAAATCAAAATTGAAATAAAGCGTTTATTTTTTTGACCTTTTATCTTATTTTTACCAACTTATACCTTGATAGAAAGCTTGTGTAGTTTCAAATCCGTTTAGCAACTCATAATAAGAAAAGTGGTTGAAATCAGAGCTGTTTCATTTTATATCTAATTTTAATGAATAACTATAAAGTTCGTACTTCAAATAAAAGTATCAAATATAACTTTTAGTTAAAAAAAAGTGCCAACTCAGTAAAAGTAATTTACTTTTAAAAAAATCCCGAAGTCCGTATCTGAAATACATTTACCTGAATAAATTTCCCTCTGCTTGTTAATCCAGTATTTGTCAAAGATATGGACGTCTCAAAATAGTGAGTGATTCAAACTTCTATCAATTACATAAAAAAAATTAAACGTATGTAGGTTCTTTGCAGTGATTTTTTCCGCAGTATAAATACTTATGTTGCAAGTAAAAGATGGTTTTTCTGTCTGCCTGTACCTTCATAAATTATAATAATGATAGATGGAACTGCTTGGTGCTTAGTAAGTAACGGCTTCTGTGTTAGTGTATTCAAGTAACAAGTAATAGTAGAGTAGTTAAGCGTAATTTATCATAATGTGCACGAAAATGTCATACTCAGAAGGCAGAGGTGTAGAAAATGAAATGAATAAATTACTACTTGCGAACCCGGCAAAATCCAAAATGTAAAAAAAGTGAGATATTAATTTAAACTCATTCAGAATACAATTTTTTACAATAATTATAACATTGTCAGTTGAAAATATGGCTTTATTTGTAAGAACTTGACTTATAAACAATCGGGTTTGTTGCAAATATGGCAACCTCTACTTGAGTATAAAGCTGGAATGTATAAAATTAAATTTATAATTTCACTACTGTTTCTTGACAGAATCATGCTTATGTCATCACTGCTTACGTATAAAATATTTACTGATTATAATAAAAATTTGAAGTTTAAAAAAAGGTAAAGTTAAGTATTGTATCAGTTTTTTGTGATTTGCTCAAAATAAAGAAAGATGGATTTTGCCGGGTTTGCAAATAGTATCCTCATGTATGGTTGAAGTTTATTGCAACGGAAGGACCACCACTTATTTCAGATATATTTTTTGATAAAATAATTTGAGATATCAATAGCTGTAATGAAATTATGACACTCACTGCTCAAGAGATGTTGCTGCAGTGCCAATCATTACGTAAGAGTGGGCGGAGATACGTGGAACGTTGCCATTGGCAGGAGGCTGAAAGTGATCACTCGAACCACACTTAGATTTCAGACCTTCAAACTCTATCTCCACAAAAACCATCTTTCTTTGGTCACCATCAAGTCATTACAATAACTGTATATCTAAGATATTTATAAAATTATCCGTATTCGTCCGCCTCATAGTGTATTGGTCAGCGCGTTTGCCTACCATGCAAGAGGTCTCAGGTTCGATTCCCGACATGGTTGACGTGAAATAAAATAATCATAAAATGATTAATGGTTATGCCTCAAAAGAGTTGACTCAAAAGGTTTTTTCAAATCAATGTGAACATGTATATAAAACAAGAAATAAACATGAAGTAAGACTACCATTTTGTAGGAAAACAAATACACAGAACTCGTTGATGCACCGAGTTGTACAGTCATATAATAAAGAAATACCATTAGAAATAAGAGAGCAAAAAAATATTATTTTATTTAAATGTCAGTTAAAAAAACACGTATTTAGCAAATAAGTTAGTTTATAAAAAGTAATCTTATTCGTGCTTGCTTTATAGAAGTTTTCTTTTTAAGTGTACGAATATTGTTTAGAAATGTTAATAATTAGTATATGTTTTAATAATAATTAGATATAAGTTAATATTAGGACATTCATTTATTATGATTGCACTATTTTAAGACAAAAATAAAATTGAAAAAAAACATTTATTCAAAAAAGTGTTTTACACAATGATATTTCATAGTTCCTGGGCTGACACCTGAAGCATAAGACTGATCATCTTACCTCCATGTAGCAAAAATGATTAAGATACGCTGATATTGGAGTACCAATGCAGTGCCCTACGCACCATTAGGTGCGGAAAGGGAATGATGATGATGATGATGACAAATATACACACATTCACGTTCACGTTCACGCGCAGCCACTGAGTGGTGAGTAGGGTCGCAGTATGTGGTGGGTAAAGTGTGTTACTAATACGGGCAACTAGAATGTTGGCAGTAATGATCTATTCACGTGTTATAAACAAAGATAATGATTTCCGCAATATAAACTTCTGTTGTATTACAAACTGTCATATTCCGGAGTAATGACTTATTATTTTTACCCTATTCACCGAATGCAGTCAGTTAAAAAACAAATATAAACATTGACGTTACAGTTGTAGATACACATCGACATATCGACGGTAAAAAGGCTTAAAGACTGATGCGCTATAAAGTCAACAAGGCGCCGCGTAAGTGAATCAAATGCAGCGTATTTCGATCATCTGTTACATGATGGTAGGGCGATCAGTCTCACGCTTCACGTACCAGTCTGGAATGAGTCAATAAATTGTCTACTTGCATCTGTAGCAACGAAACTTTTAAGTGTACCGACAAAATTGAATTTATTTTACTAAGCTTTTAAGCATATTAAAATTTGCAACATCCAGTTTATAAAAATACATTTTTAAAAGTTTATTATATTGTATCCCCTTTGAAGTTTAATTATTTAAATTTTGCATGTATTCAAATGTTTTGGTGAAAATAAACTAAGATTTTAATAATTCCCTAGTAAGTGAAATCCAGCCTGTCTGCAAGCATTTGGACATATTAAACACATCGATGATTAAGCTGACTGCTATAAAAATATGTTTAAAAAATTAATAGTGTCTACAGGCGTTTCCTAATATGTGAAATAATTCATCACGTCAATAAAGGTTTCAGCTCATTAACTTCATAAAAGTCAACCGATGGAAGAGTTGAGGAAATATGTATGTTTCAATGTAGGCAGAATGGTGAATGTTAAACAGTATGTAAAGTGCAGTCAATGACAAATCATAAGCCATGTAAATGCCTATATTTCCATATTCAACAAAGTATTTTTTAATTTTTTAAAATATGTTTCTGATTCAATGTAATATTTGTGGTAAAATAGTCGTTTGTCTGTGTCCACTTATTACAGGTCCCAACTCAACACAGGACTTTAGTCCCATGGAATTGGGACTTATATCTAAAAAAATGTGTTATAAACTACTTAGAAGTAAATAAATGAATTAACGTGATTTGAAATGAAAAAACTTTAAAAGAACTTGAAAAATTAGATTAGATGCTAAGCTGTTCTGTGGTACAAATTGGTATAATATTGAACTCAATACTGAGGACACTTCAAGTGTTCTTCAGAATTCGATGGAGAAACGAAATCCACCCTGAGTGGTTTTGCTTCGAAGTTGATAAACTTCAAAATTATTAAAAGGTTTTTTTTATAAACATATTTTAATTAAAATACTGATAAATTACAATCCCAAAAGTGTTTTCGAAAGTAGATTTACCACCATTCTTCAAATCATAATTTAATAAACACTCCTTATTCAGTGTTAAAATTTCTAAAGGCATACCAGTTAAAAATATTTATTTATTTAATCCAATATTAAAATTAAATACATAGTTAACAAAAATGTTTATACAATAGGTAGGTACATTCAATATATATATTTATATATATTTATGGATATAGCCACTCCACTGGCCCACAGGCACGTTCCGGAGTGTCAGTGTATTATTTATTTATACATAATTGTACATAATTCATAATATGTTCATCATAAAAAAAAATGATTTTTAACCTTTCCCTTACTGTCCTAAAAACATCCTTGCGTTGCGGTGCTGTGTAGTCACTACACATTTAAAAAATATGAGTTTTAAAAAGAGAAAAATGGAATATTTATAGAAAATTGCTTTAATTAACCATAATTTAAATCAAAGATGATATTATTTCAAATCTCACTGTTAAAAACATGAAAAAACCAATGGGTATCGCTAACGACTTGGGCGAAACGAGCACCAGCGCCAATTTCCCGAGAGCTACTAAGTAGCTAGTACTGAACTACGTGACTGGACATGTAGTGGACGTGTAACTCCAGATGTTATTGGTATACTGTGAGTATACTTTTGATGATATTTGTAATTTATCCCCGATTTCCGATAAAATGCTTTTTTTGTGCCTAATAAGTACTTATTATTTAATAACAAATTATTTCAGTCGATACGTAAATGTATAATGGAGGAATACTGAAAATCTAAACCCAATATTTATTATGTTTATAAAGATATTATAGTTATAAGACGCAATGTGTACTTGCTACACATCACCGGGGAGGGAGGGTTATTCATATTCTTTGAAGTGGGGGTCAGTGCTTTATACCATGACGGGCCCCCTTGAATGGCGTGAATTAGTTCTTACCCTCCAAGCCCTGGAGGAGGGCGAGAGTTCCCATTTTGCTAAATTTTCCTCACAAGCTAGAAAGTATCACACTACAAGGTCAGGCTGGGAACTCTTTAACTTCCTAAGGTTTAAGCAGTGGTCCCCCGAGGATGCAGCTTCTTTGATGATAAAAGCATCACATTCACATATAATATGTATGGTTGTTTCCTCATTTGCACTGCAGAGCCTACATCTAGAAGTTGATACCTGTTTCGTCTTATTTTCCTTATCCATAGCAAGGATTCAATATGTCTTTGGAAATGAGTCCAAAGTAACAGAATCAATCAGACGATTCAATACGAATACATAATTTTTAATACAAATATTAATATTTACATAGGTGTAATTTAAAAAATAATTAAAATTAAAATAAATACATTATGTTTTTAACCACTTATACTGATATTTTTACCGACCGGTTTCGAAGCTACGTGCTTTCTTATCAAAATAAGGTACAATTTTTAATGAAAATCGACGCTAGAAATGAAAAAGTTACCAAGCTACATGTCGAAAATTTATAGAAGAGCCAATTGTTATTATATTTTTTAAATTATTAAAGAATCTCGTATTTTAATTTTTCATTTAAATTAATTGGGAATCACGCCAAAAAATACGTTTAAATGAGATTTTTTTTCATTTAAAAAAAACAACAAAACTTTACTTGGCTCTTCTGTAGAGGTTGCTACATGTCGCTCGAGAACTTTCCCCCTTCCAGCGTTGATATCGTTCTGTTTTATAATTGTATAATACACATGGAGGTTTTAGTCAAGTCATTATTTCAAGTAGTATTTTGCATTTGTGAAAGTATGGAGTGGGGGGTGAGAGGGGTTGAAATCTGATAACTTCCACTCCTAAAATTAGACAGGAGCAGACTTAAGGATAAACACTTTATTTAAGTATTTTTATTGTTATTATTTATCGCATTCTTAATTGCTCAGATGAATACATTGTCTTATTTTAATGTTTTATTTTCAATATGTAGAACGTTGGCGAATTCGGAAAAAATATTATTATTTCCGCATCTTAAGTTGCTCTAATACTAAGTATTCGATTTAGTATTAAGTACAAATAAACAAACAAACCATCACGCTGTTTCCCCGTAAGGGTAGGCAGAGAGGATAGAACGCCACAAAACTCTATCTTTGCATACAGATCTCGCTTCCTCTACATTCATACACCGTCTCATGCACGCGCGCCGATTATTCCGACTTTTGATATGTCCATCTTTAAGTATTTGTTGGATTTGGTCATGCCATGTCTTTCTCGGTCTTCCTCTATTTCTGCATCCATCCACATTCGCATTGTAAATATTCTTAGCCGTTCTTTCGCTGTCCATTCGTTCTACAAGTCCAAACTAGCGCAGAGCTCCTTTCTTGATTTTGTCGATAATGCTTGTCTCAGCCTTACATAATGTATGGATCTCAACATTTGTGCATCTATCGTACATAGTTTTACCACATATTCGCCTGAGAGATCGCATTTCGACAGCATTCAGCCTACTTTCATCCCCGTTTTTCCAAGTCCATGCTTCGCTCCCATACATCAGGGACGGGACCAGGACTCCGTTGTGAACTGCCAATTAGTGACAAAGTATGGTAGACACTGTAAAAATTATAAAATAGGATAATATTTATTCCTAATTTGTAACTTGATAAGGAAGCTCGAGTAGCTTCGGTCTAAAACAAAGCGGTCGAAAATAAAATAAATATTGAGTTGTTAAAAACAAAGTATTTATGTTCGTGTTTCTATTATATATTGAATCACTACACTTAAAATTTAGAAAATTGAAATTATTTATGTTTAAAGCATAAACATTGTAGTCAAACATTTACTAACATTAATTAAAAATTATCAAATTAAACCTTAGTACTTTTTGAATAACTTTTTGTATATTATTATCATAGATTAATAAAATATTCTTCCTTAAATTTAATTTTCTTTTTTGTTTTAAGATTCTTGAATTCATTAAAGCATTATCTTCGTTATTAATTCATAGTCAGGATAAAGAGCCAAAAACAAAAGAGCTGATCTATCCTTTGTTTGAGTTAGCTACTTTGTTTGCATTTCTTCAAAAGAAATTACTAGCTCATTTCAAGTTTTTAATGTGACAAATATTGGGGGATGGGAAGCGTTATAAAATTTACAATTAAAATAGCTAACAAGGAAGTAATTGGATAAAAAAACGTTTTTTTTATTAAATGCTTGTTTGCACGACACTTGTTTCAAATTATAAAAATATTGAGAAAAAACTAATTAGTCTCTTACAGTTTGTGCACGAAAATAATTTTTTCATCAATAAAAATCAATTACCAAACCAATTAAATATTTTTTTGTATTATTGATTAAGGCCTCTGATTTAAATAGTTTTAGATTTTTCAAAGTGGCCGACGTCAAAAATATCGTTTAGAGAAAAACAATTATTTGTGCTTTGTCCATTTTCATCAGATGAAGTGATTTTTTTATATAACATATAAAAGTGATTTTACACTCGAATCGTGCATTCAGATCGCATTCTCACGAAATATGTGAAATTTTAAAGCCTTATAAATCTCAGTTTCACTTTTCAATGGCTGGCTGCTTTCTGCATAACTACGTTCAATTCTGCTATTGAAATATACTATTCCGCCAGATTTTCACACAAAACAGTTAAAAAAACATAGCTATTGCAGTAAATATAAGCCTTGTTTATAACAAACAAGGCAAAAAACTCTTTTTTAATGTATTTTCAAAAGATTAATAATTTTTGTGTGATTTTACTACAAAGAATAATCGTTTTTCACCCTTTGGATAAATTACACTTATTTGTTTATAAATTTGTATCAACCACTTTAATGTTTAGTTTAACGTTTATATTTTTTTGTACATATCGGCAGTTCAGCAGCTATCTGCTTTCTATTCATTAACTTCTAACGTATATTTACAGCCTGCATTACGTTACGGGTCAAACAGCCCGTAAAGTAATGCAGGCTACAATTTATCAAATAAATAAATATATATGTACAAAATTCACATTTAAGAATGAAACGTGCTGTTTGCTCAAATAAGTAACAAAAAATATAGAAATTAAATGAAACACAACAATAAACGTTCGGTTTCTTTATTTGCATCCAATTGTATAACTTATAAAATAAAATACAAATCTTGATTCTTTTATACACTGCAAAATTTTACTATCTCTCGCTACTTAGTACCTGTGGCGTAAGACTGATCACCTTACGTACCATGTAACAATTTATTTTAGATACGCTGTAATTGCAATGCTGATGAAGTGATCTATGTACCACTGGGTGTGGATAAGGAAATGATAAAATGATTGAAAATGGTCGGATCTACATTATACACAGAAACTAACTAAACTTTTCGCATTAAAGTTTTTAAATTACCACTAGCTACCTGTATATTGAAGTGTGATTTTAGAGTTGAAAAGTTTGAATTGAGTTTAAAATTCCCTCTACATAAAACCACCCCAAGAGTCCCAGAAGGCTTTTCTATTTCCGGTGACCTTTTGCGGTTATTCTTTTATGTTTGTGTTTGTCCCTTCATACGTTCGTTTAAGAAATAGCATGAATAATTTTGTGGATAACAACCCTTTGCCTTCAACCCTTGAAAATATTTACCTTTCATTTTCCCGTGCTTGGATAATTTCATAAACGACGTAATTTTTACGACTTTTGGAAGAATGAATTTGATATAAAAATGATTAAGCCTTTTGAAAGTTCTAATATATTGAGGTTTTCTACTGACATTTCTTGGTGGAACTGCATTTTAATTATAATAATAAAAATACTTTATAGTTTTATTCCACTTTTATTTATAATTATTTTATATTTTTTTTACCAGTGACCAGGTTTCGTCGTGACCGACATCGTCAGACTGGTTAAAGGTAAAAGTTTTAAGGTTGTAACTAATATGATAAATATACTCAATTAGATTTACATTGGTAATTTTATAGGCATATTTTAAATTAACCCATGAAATACGGTTTGCTATATATTTTTTTCTTTAACACATATTTGAAGCGATAACAACGAGAATTTCTAATACAAACAATATAAATTTAAAACAACATAATTTGTTAACACGTTTTGATATAAAATACAATGTTTTATCTTATCCTAATTATTTATAGTTCTAGTTATTAACAAAAGTTGATTTTATTATCGAGTAATATTTTCCAAGCATTGCAATATTTTTTTCATGATAGGTAAAATAATTATTTTTAATCCTCTGACTTTTATTTACAAGTTAAATAATAGACTACTTCCTGGATACGTGTTTAAATATGTTAAGGACTTTTATAAGTATGGAAGAGAAGAAGAGGCGATTTCAGGCTCCTAAGATGGGACTGACTAGAACTCAAAACAACTCGGGAAAGCTGGAAACGCCTCCATTTTTCAATCAATCTGCTTTGTTTTGAAATATTCCATTATGTAGGATTATAGAAAAAAATAAGTTAGAAATACTTATTTGGATTATTAATGTATTGTTGCACTACTAAGTAAATGTATGTAATATTGTAAATTTAGTAGCCAAATAAATAAATACAAACAAAATTAAAGACGATTTTTTTTGACGAATTAAAATTATAATTTAAAAAATTATAATATGTGAAGTCGAACTAAATTTAATTAATACAAACCATTAAAAGCGCTCTTGAGGTGATTTCAGCGCCCTCGAAGTGATTTTCACAAAAATGGCGCTATAAAAATAATCCAACTATAGGAGATGCTTATATCTATGATCGAATTATACATTATTTACTAATACGTATTTTTAAAAATAATTTATTTAATTTTATTTATTTATCAAAAACGTACGAAAATTAAATACAAATCATCAAGTCCTATTGAACTGCCTAAAATGCAGTTCGTCAGCAGGTGCTTATAGTTAAGTTCTAATATATGTATACATATCTTATCTCTTCAATTCTATAACATATTAAAACTCTTATAAATATGGAAAAAAAATCTATTCCCATGTGCATCAAAAATATATTACATGAAGAAAAATAAAAATTTGTCCATATAAAGAAGAAAAAACACAAAAAAAATTCAATGTAAAAATCACGTTCTAAAAGTCAGATTTTTATTTATTTATTTTGTATTAATATATACCTAATAAAAGTAAAAGATTAAAAAACGTACCCATTAAATAACAGAAACAATATTAATTTGTTCACGATTGCAAATAAAAATAAAAACAATTAAACTTTTTAATATATTGAGTTTTTCTACTGACATTTCTTGGTGGAACTGCATTTTAATTATAATAATAAAAATACGTAAATAGTTTTATTCCAATTTTATTTATAAATTTTCATCAGCGACCGGGTTTCGTCGTGACTGACATCGTCAGACTGGTCAGACCAGTCTGATACTACATACGTATTTTTATTATTATAATGAAACTTTTCTCAAATAAATAATAATTAAACCGTTTCACTCTGAATATAAATGGTCTTTTAAAATCTTTTCAAATACACACGAATTTAAGATTTATTTCCTCATTTACCAATATTAAAAAGTGAAGAGTTTATTTTTTAATTACTGGTTACTTTCTACGGCATTCTACAGAAAAGTTCATTCTTTAGTTTGACAGCTTGTTCCTAGCTGGTTTGTTTATTTTGGAGCGAATTCCTGTCATGCGTATGCATAAATGATATTTAACACAAATTATGAATACATTTTACTAAAATTAAACTCATCATCATAATCAGTCCCTTTCAAAACCTAATGGTGCATAGGGCACTATACAACTATTGCAGTGAATCTCAATCATTTTATTTTTTGTGGCATGAAGGTAAGATGATCAGTTTTCCGCTTTAGGTGCCAGTCCATGGACTAAAACACATGGAGCGTAAAAACACATTTTTTAATAAATATTTAATGTCAACCATGTCGGAAGTCGAATCCAAGACCTCTTGCATGGTAGGCAAATGTACTGACCACTACACCACAAGACCAACTTAAAAATTAATTTAATTTGATTAAATAATAACACATGCTTTATAAATATTTACGATTTTTATCACTTAGAGAGCAACTGATAGTTGAAAGAAATTCTAAATGATAAAAGATATTAATTATGAAAACATAATTTGTAAAGCATTTTCTCGATGTCCAAGCACACGATAAATACAACTATATGTGTAAAATAGAACTTGAAATATGGACGAGTGTTGTTGACTCGACGGCTGCTCTCAGGTAAATATCCTGAATAAGGAAGTTGAGTGAAGATGTTGACGCATTTGCCTACCATTATTGAGGTCCTAGGTTCAATTCCCAGCAGGGTCAACGTGAAATATTGATTTGAAAGTGATTCGCTGCATTCTTTCACTGTCCCTAGACTGGCACTGAAGCGTAAGGTTGATCATGTAACAGATTACAATATTTGAGTTAGTCCAAATGTTCGTAGACAAAATACTTGATTTCACCCCCTCGGGAGTCATTGAGATTAACAAATTACAACAGGGATGGAGAATACATTAAATAAGCGGACACAGCTCTTTAACTTCACTAAAATCAACAAATGGAAGAATCGAAGAAATATGGATGTTCAAATATGGACAAAACGGTGAATGTTGCACAGTGTGTAAAGTGGCCACATAAACCAGCTAATGACAGGTCACAAGCCCTGTAAATGCCTAGACTTCCATATCCCCTTATTTAAGGTATTTTCCATCCCTGTTGTTATTCGTCATGTAACAGATGATTAAACTACGCTGCATTTTTTATCAATAGAGAGCCCTATGCACCACTGGGTGCGGAAAAAAATTTATGATAATACTGATGAAAGTGTATTTTTGAAAAAAATACATATTTTTTAAATTTATATATTTATAACATCATAAAAAATTATTAAATAAGAACATTAATTGCTCAACCTGCTTATTATTATTATTATTATGGATAACTTATAAAGCGCCATTTTTGTAACAAAATACCTCAAGGGCGCTTGCAGTAAAACTTACATTTCAGTCAATTTAAGCTTATGCTTTTTTTCATTTTTTTTTCCAATTTTTGTTTTTTAATTAAAAGTGCTTATGTTCGCGAGCGTAATATCGAGACATTTTGAGCATCAGTGTTTGCGTATCTAAGCAATTCATTCTAGAAGTTTATCTTTGCTTAACCAATAAACTCACTTAAGCTTTTGAGAATAATTTGAAAGACTACCATTGTTATTGCGAAAGAACCCCCACAATGAATAATGGGTCATTTTCATTTCATCAGAGGTTGCTCTTTGACATTGATAAAATTTTGATTAGTTGTAAAATTCTTAGATTTTCGTGATTTAAATTTGACTGCAGACAATAAAAATATGCAAATTTAAAAAATAAAAAAGATTCAATAAGAAAAATATTCTTCAACAAAAAGATTGTCTGGGAACATAAAACAACCATGGCAGGTATTTAAAATTGTCTTTGATTTATTTGAATAATTTTATGAATAATGTATTTTTAGATTGCACAAGTACTTATCTAAATAAATTTAGATTTGTAATTAAAAATACGCTTTAGGAATTATATTTGATAAATAATATTGTGTTCGCCCAAACGTTTGTAGACACGGACAGGATTTCACTGCTATGGAAGACATCAAAATAACGTATTACAACAAAGATGGAGAACATTTTATCATTTTTTTATCATTTATTTATTTATTTATTCATATATATGTACATTACAAAATAAAATATCTTAATTCATACATATAGAAATAATTAGGTAAAATTAGGTATATATATAAAAAAACACATTAGTATACATAATAAAGATTGGGCGAATTGATGAAATCGATGTTCGAGAAATCAATTGACTCCTTGATGTTGAAAATAAAGAAAGTAATTAAAGACGAAGTTAGCGCTGCACTTGATTCATTTGCTTTCGATATTAATAACAAAATTACAGAACTTGAAGGTAAACTTTTGCAATCCCAGGTACGTATTGCCGATCTGGAAAACCAATTCGGTGATCATCAACAGTGGCTTCGAGTAAATAATGTAGAGATATCCGGAGTTCCGGAATTGAGCAATGTTTCACCCCCTGATATCATGATGAGGATTGCTAAGCTCGCTGGAGTGTCTCTGAAGCCTGATGATATCGAGTTTGCACATCGCGTGCAATCTTTTAAACCAGAGGCCGGACGTCCGAAAACCATAATTGCAAAATTAAAAAACCGTCAGCTCAAGGACAATATATTATCTGGTATTCGGAAACACAAAAATTTCTCATCTGCGAACATTGACCTACCCGGTGAACCTAGGAAGATTTTTGTTCACGACCATCTGACTCCATCTAACAAGAAACTTTTTAAAGACTGTAAATTGTTGTGTAATTCTTTAAAGTTCAATTATATATGGGTGAGAAACTGTAACATTTATGTAAGAAAATCCGACGGTTCACCACGAATCCATATTAGAAACGAATCGGATTTTCTAAAACTAAAATTATCAAAACTCGCCGTATAGTGTTATATAATATATTGTATCACTATTTTATCTTTTTTTACATACAACTTTTTACGGTACTTCCATTTGCACAATTGTTCTACACACACTTGCACAATCTACCACATACATTTTTATTATTATTAAAAAATCAAATATTCAATATTTCACACTATTTTATTGTCAGAAAACTGTATCCTTATAGTGTACTATCATTTGCACACTTGTCCTGTACACACTTGCACATTCTACTGCACACAATTTTATTATTAAAAAAACAAATATTCTATATCTCGCACTTTTTTATTGTCTTTAAACTGAATCATCATAGTTATGCGCCTTTACCAAGGAGTTTAGTCACATTATTTATGGAATTATCTAAAGGTATATATTTTTCTCAGTTATATTATGTTTATGAAAGGCGATAAATTACAAATTCTTTATCAAAATATAAGGGGAATTCGCTCTAAATTATCTCTTTTTTATCAGAATGTCTTAAGTAACTGTTATGATGTAATTATAATCACGGAGACTTGGCTACGCGAAGGAATCCTCGATTCCGAAATTTGCGACAGCAGGTACGATATTTTTCGCCGCGATCGTGATCGCGTGGAAAGTGGTAAGCTCGACGGTGGGGGTGTGATGATACTGGTACATCGGAGCCTCAGTGCACGGGCGCGTCCCGAGTGGTCGCGAGTGGGTTCGGAGTGCTTGTGGGTTACCATTCCTTCGGAGTCCTTGCGCTCCCGCATGGGTTCGGCTGCGTCTTCTTCAGCTTCTCGCAACTTACATATTTGCTCTTCGTATGCCCCTCCTGACAGCATCAACTATGTAAACAAGGGTAAGAACCAAGTTTTCCTATCTCAACATATATTGCGTTTAACTTCAATATTTGAAAGTGTTTTTGAACTTGGTGGCGATGATTATTATTTTGTTGCGGGTGATTTTAATCTATCCAATATTCAATGGAATTCTTTTGACTCCCCGGTTTATATCCATAAAGGGTCAGCCGAGTTACAGGAATCAGCCAGCAACTTGATCGAATTACTCATAAGAAATAACTTTCGTCAATACAATTTGAATAAGAACTCTAAAAATAATATTCTCGACCTTGTTTTTAGTAATTTTGCATCGGAAGTAAGTCGCTCTAATTCTCCTTTAGTAAAGGAAGATGTTTTCCACCCCTCGTTAGAAATTTTCATTAATGATATTTTTACTGTCCCTCTTAAGGAAAACAGTTTACCAATTAGAAGGTTTCGGAAAGGAAACTACGATCTGATTAATGAAAAGTTTTTACAAATTAACTGGATTCAACAATTCCTCGGCTTATCGTTGGAAGATACCGTCTCCAGGTTTTATGATTTAATTAATGATTTGATCGTAACACACATTCCTCTCGACACACGTAGTCGCAAACGTTCATATCCTACTTGGTTTAGTGATTCTTTATTAAAATTAATTAAAGAAAAAAAGAAAGTTCATGCCAAATGGAAAAAGTTTCGTAACCTTCTCGATTACGATGAGTTTGCTCTGTTGCGTCATCGACAAAAAATACTTCAGGAAGATTGTTTTCAAAAATATGTTCTATCTTTACAAAATAACATCAAATCCAACCCCAAGCAACTCTGGTCATATATAAAAGAACGTCGAGGTGGCTCTGCTTACCCTAAATCCTTCGAGTATAAAGATCAGAAATATAACAGTGGTCAGTCTATTTGTCAAGGATTCAATGATTTCTTCAGTTCGGTCTTCAGCAAACCTTGCACTTCATATTCTGTAGAAAATCTTGCACCACCATATTGTGATGACGGTAGTTTAATAGATAAAATTGAAACTACTGAAAGGGAGGTACACAAGTACTTGTCTACACTCGACGTAAATGGAGGTGCTGGAAGTGACGGAGTACCTCCATATTTTATTGTAAAATGTGCAAAATCATTATGTATCCCTCTCAATAAAATAATTAATTTATCTCTCAAGCAAGGATATTTTCCCCTGAAATGGAAAGAAGCTCATATCTTACCAATACACAAAAAAAGTTCAAAAAATAAAATTTCTAATTATAGAGGTATTTCCATACTCAATACTTTCAGCAAAGTGTGCGAAAAAATAGTTTATTCTCGGATTTATCCAATCATAGTAAAAGGAATACCTCCCCAACAACATGGGTTTCTGAAAGGCAAATCTACTATCTCCAATTTGATAGAATTTATAGATTATGTTTTTCATTGTATGGACAAACTTGAGCAGGTTGATGTAATTTATACAGACTTCGAAAAAGCTTTCGACCGAGTGGATCATATCATTCTTATGAGAAAACTTTTAAACTTGGGTGTAAAAGGAGACGTTCACAGATGGATCTTATCTTATCTCAGCAATAGAAGCCAAGCTGTTGTTCTTGGTGGTTTTCGATCTGAGTTTGCTGATATTTCCTCCGGAGTACCCCAGGGTTCACATTTGGGACCATTGTTTTACAATGCGTATCTCTATGATATTTATGTTGTATTTATGAACGCAAGATTTTTGATGTACGCAGATGATAAAAAAATATACTTCAAAGTTAAGAATCCCCTTGACTGTCTTAAACTTCAAGATGATCTAAACCGTTTGACAGAATACTATTTGAAAAATCGTATTAACGTCAATGTATCAAAGTGTTTGCTTATTTCTTTTTCGCGAGGTCGACATCCAATCCCATATCATTATATATTATCAAACCAACCTGTTCAGAGAGTTGATACCGTACGCGATCTGGGTGTTATTCTTGATAGCAAACTTACATTTGAGAATCACTTCGATGACATACTGACCCGTGCACATAGAAACCTTGGTTTTGTACTTCGTACATGTCAGGTATTTAAAGATATCGCGTGTATTAAAATGGTCTACTTTGCTCATGTTCGCAGTTTGCTCGAGTATGCCTCTTCTGTTTGGTCTCCACAATATGTCACACATAAAGAAAAGTTTGAGAAAATTCAATGGACATTTCTTAGACATCTTAACTGGAGATGCAGGTATACCGATCTCAATTATATGTCTTCCTGCAAAAAACACCACTTGCTTACTTTAGAAGATCGCCGTCTACTGTTGGACATGGGGGTGCTTCATGACATACTCAGTGGACGCCTTGATAGTCCGGCTCTTTTGTCAGAGTTATCATTAAATGTCCCCGGCTACCGCACCCGTCACACGTCGAGCTCTCTATTTCATGTGCCAGCAGTTCGTACGAACTATGCCCAGAACTCTCCACTCATACGTTTTGCTAGTGAATATAATTTGAACTTTCCCCTTATTGATCCATTTGATTGTAAAAAAATAACATTTAAAATGCGCGTCTTAAAACATTCTTTTTTGTCTTATACTTAGTTTCAATAATAAAGTTTTATTTTATTTTATTAAATTTTATCTCTATTTCTTAATATTTTATATATATTTATATTTTCGATACCTGACACCCTCTTTCCAATATAACACCCACACACCCACCCTCTCACTCACTTACACTCACACAAACACACTAGTATGTATTGTACGTGTATTTAATGTATTTCTGTGGATATCTGTCATTGGTTTTATTCTCTGTATATGTTATTTGTTATATTTGTATTACATGTATTACTGTTGATATCCCCAATAAATAAAATAAAAAATAAAAAAAAATAAAATATTCAAAGAATAATATGTTAAAAAAGTAAGAGAATCTTGTAACGAAAAACTCCCTCAGAGACGTGAAAAATGTCAATGTCCAAAGTGATATTGTTCAACATAGAGAAAGCCCTTCCAACAGGCATAACCATTGGCAGGTTGGTCCTGTATATTGGAATGTGAAACAGTCTATGTTGACGCTGTCTAAGGTAATTATCAGGAACATAAAAGCTAATGCTCCGCTAAATAGAAGGTCTTGTATAAAAACTCAAAATATTATTGATTAAATCAACTGGCTTTAGAAGCTGTATATATTTTAAACAATATTTTTAGCGTTATGCGTTTCAAACCTTAAAAAAATTACAACGCCTAAAAGAATTTAAAAAATATGGATATTCAAACGTAGGAAGCGTGTTGAATGTTACACAGAGTATAATGTGACTACTTAAATAAATCAGTTAAAGGTTTAGTCCTATTTAAGTCTAAACTTTCATATTGCCTTCTATTAAACGTACTCCGTCTGTATTTTAATAAGTTCATTATATTAAGATTTTTGGCGACTTCTAGTAGATGCTTTATGAAGTAAACTTTGATAATAAATATTTGCATTTTTCTGTATTTTATTCCGTTTCTTGCTTGCAAAACGTTTCATTTAAAAAAATTTGGAAAAAATAAATGATATTTTTTGTTGTAATTCACGTAATTTAGATATCAATGTTCAAAGTTTGAACCGAAATTTCGTAAAATTCATGTTTGGAATTATAATTTTCCAAGGATGTAAAAAAAAAAACATTTTCAGTTATCATACTTGAAGAACTATGATCGTTTCTTAAAATACCATAAAAAGTATTTTTATAAATATTATGTTTTCTTTTGCCTTCGTAAAAAGTTGTATGAGTTTAAGGTCCTTTTTCAAATCAATTCAATGGGTCCTTAGAATAAACCGGGTCAGTTTTTTCGACCAGAAAACTTCCCATACATTTATGTATGTGCATTGACCGTATTTAAATTTGGTGAAAAATGTTTTAAAAGACTTCAAATTCTGAATAAAACTAGAAGAGTATTGACACAACGAACAATTCTGACTACGATAGTATAGTTAATTCAACATATTAAATATAAGAATGTAAATAAAAACCCATGGTCCAAAATTTTTATAGGAATTTGTACTAAGTATCGTCATAAAATTATTTCCGGTCTTTAAAAAGTTCCACCTATTCGCGTTCTCAAATTTTTCTCCCGAGAATTCTGAATTCATAGAACACGAAAACTTTTGAATTTAATTTTACAAACGCTTCAGAATTTCACAACTTTCAAATTATATAATGTCGTTTTAAGTTAACCATTTTATTACAAATGATTAATGTTTTAAAAAGAATTAGTTAAAGACAGTTTGGTGCTAATAAAAAGTTAGTACTAAAACAAATTGTTAGATTATTTTTTTTATGTGCTTTTGTAATAAAGAGACATATTAAGATTTTTTCTAGCTTCAATAGTCATTGGCTGGTTGAAATGATCACTTTGCAAGCTGTGCCAAATTCATCTAGATTAATCTCACAGTCATCAATTTGGGTTTCAGGTCATTTAATTCACAAAAAAAGATAGAAGAGTTAACGGAATATGGATGTTTGAACAAAGGAAAAATGATAAATGTTTTACAGTGAGTAAAACATCATTTAAATAAGCCCTGTTAATGCCTAGACTTTTATATTCCATTCTTGAAAATGTTCTTTTTCTCTGTTGTAGTAAATTATGTCCATTCTGATAACATCTAAGTGATCAATATTAAAGGTTTAGATAAATTTAAAGAAATTTAACTGCAGAAAAATATTTAAAAAAATATTTAAACCTTGTATATAGTAAGCAAGGTCAATAATAAAGCAACTCCTATATAAATTTTTCTATTTTAAAAACGTCTAAGTAAAACACAAAGTAAGTCTTTTCTCAAATATTCACACACAAAGTATTATTACAACAGTATCAACAAATAAATAATATTTTTGTGACAAAACTTTTTTTTAACTATTAATCTCAAATACAAATTATGATACCGAAATGCGTTTTTTTTTAGTATGATAATATATATGATTATAAAACAATTCATAGAAAACTTATACATAAATCTAACTAAAAAATAACTGAACTGAGTAAACAAATAATATCCTATTAAAAACATTTTTAATGTATCATTAAAATCAAAGTCCTTGACACTATTCAATTGTAAATTAAATTAAGAACTGTTATTTGTTCAACTGTTAAATAATATAGGGCCGAGTTTGGTAAACATTGCATAGATTGACAAAGTACGAGTAATTGTATATATGCAGTATGTACGTACTTTGAATCAATAAATAACTGATGTAATCAAAAAAATCAGGGGAGTCGTTTTCGATTGTCAAAACACAAATTTATGCCTCAGCTTGTACAAGATGCTAAATACCGAAGGACATGATAAACGATTTTTTCGCCTTTGGTCCGTATTAAAAAGCGAGCAATGAATTATTCATGGTACCAGAGTAGCGGAATCGAAGCAATGTGATAAAATATACAAAAGTGAGTGAAAAATGGCGTTTTACAGGTCATCGAATAAAAGCGTAATTCAATATTTATTATTTGTTCGAGAGATTAATAACGACATTAGTCAAGCAATTTTTTTAAATATCGATATTACTGCAAGACGATAGATAAAAACTCACTGAAACTTGTTTCATGCACAAACATAGGAAATAATCCAATGGCGTCCAAATTATAGTAAGGAAAATCAATTGGACCATTTTAAAAAATAAATAATAATAAATAAAAGCATGGTTCCGCGAAGAGTGAACTGAGTGAATTTCCACTATTTGCAACCTACGTTCAAGTGAACGTAGTTATGCAGAAAGCAGCCTGTCCACAATTTCAAAAAAATGAGTTATCGGTGTTATCGGGTGCAGTAAGGTCAATTACATGTTCTGCTAAATACAGTCAGACCGTTTTCATACAAAAACTGTAATAACCGCCTTCTGAAAATAGGTCGATCACAAAAACGGCATTTCTCGATTTGCAGAAAACACCCTCAGCACTAGAAAAATCTTACGGTACTTAAAAAATTATTAAAACCGGTCAAACACATAATTAGATTCTTGTTTGTAACATAAAAAAAAAACTAATGTATTCACAAAAACATTCCAATTGTTGTGTAGATTTAATTATTCACTCTTTTCTCAAATGTGCTTTTATCTCAGTTTCACTTTTCTGTGGTTGGCTGCTTTCTGCATAACTACGTTCAAGTGAAATTAGATTGTGTGTTAATTTGAGCACTGTTACAGAGCACAAAAGTACAATAAAAAAATATATCAATAGTTTGCCAACGCAGTATTACCAATCAAAATTTTTATCACGACAAAAAATACACCAATTATCATACTCTTTGAAATCTAGTGGCCCTTGTTTTGATTTCTGCAGTCCTGACGTCACGTTCTTCCCCGGCGGCAAGTTAACAAAAAACAGTACTTCTTGTAAAATCGTAACGAACAATACATAAAAACGCAAATGAAAAATCGATCGAAGATAACGTGCCCGGATCAATAAAATAACGTAAAGTACTAATAAAATCTGTGCTATCCTGGAACAAATGCCAAAGGAAGGAAAACGTAAGTCACTATCCGTTTCATTTAACTCTTCGAATGATACATTTATTATAACGTGTACCGTAAACCATACAAACATACGCCAATTTTCTTCGAACCTGTTTCGAAAACAGGCAGCCCTTGTTTACAGCCCCAAGGAGTCAAAAAACGGCAATATATTTTAAATTACCCATACGAATATTATTTTTGTACCTGAAATAAATGTACAAAAACGAAACAAAACAAATTGATTCAATTTCTGCTGACTAATGACGTGATTACAACTGAGAAATAAATTAAAATACTCAAACAAACACACTTGGACAAAACCTCATTAAAATAATTTTCTTTAAGCCGTAAAAGGGTAATTAAAACGTGTATTGGTTATGGTGTTTGCGACTCATAATGACTGAAACATTTTACAAGGTAGACACTTGGGCTAAGAGCCAATACATTCGCGTGCGAGTGATTAAAGCTTACAATCAAGATGTTACCTTGTGCCCCCGAAGGCAAATTACATACCTGTCAAATGAACAACTTAAATAATAAAATCTTGTAATTATTAGCCATAAGCCCGACCACTTTTTGGCCGAGTACCTGGCCTGTAATTACGTACATAAATTAATAGAAAGTTTAATTTCTTACAAGTAGTTTTAGATGTGGGTAGAATGTGACATGTTTGGCACTGCGACGGGATGGTATCATTAGTTGGTTTTATGTAATTTTTAATAAGTTCCTTATCCGCGCTTTACAATATTTATTTGAAAAAAGCCTATTTTAAATTTTTACTGTCACTCAGTGATGATAAATACGTAGTTACGTAAACCTTGACGAAGAAGCTTGTTTGCTTTGAAACCGGTTGGTGGAAGAAAAAAAAAAATTAGTGGTCAAAAACAAAGTTGTTTTATTTATTTTTTAATAAATACTTTTATTTGAATCTGGCAGATCGGATGCTGATTTTTTATTCAAAATGCATTTTATGTTCGAGAATCTTTTTTAACTTACTGTGATGCTACTTGTGAAAACCTGTAATTGGCTTATTTGGATAAGATAATTATAGCTGTTGGTTATCCAAATAAATAAATAAAATAAAATAAATAATGTGAAAAACTTGCTTGAAAAGCTTGTTTCACTTGATTCCTGATAAGATCACAATACTATGATTGTGTTTTATATGAAGTCTTATTATAGGGTCAAAGCACCAGTAAATGACCACCCCCCAGTAAATGACCATTGGTTAATAAAACACAATATATTAAGAATTGCTACATGTGTCTGGTCAAAAAACTTTTAACACAAGAAACTATGACAAAAGCAGTAGGCGGACAAATCTTTTGGTAAGAAAAAAATCTATCAGTTTTGAACTATGAGTTGTCAAAGGGTAATATTGCGTCTTCCCGTTATTGTTCTGAGATTGATAGTGTTTTTACAAGGAAAGGTGTGGTAAGTGTTTTATTTGATTCTATTTCTTAAGCAATTATTTGAATATATTTTAATGTGTTTTATTATGTTATGATGAAACTAAATCTGAGTATTATTTTTACAGAGGTAGTAGTGGTCATTCACTGGTGATTCTGCTATTTTTTTAGAGTAATATTAATTATAATCGTAATACTCGTATTTCAATAAAAAAGTAAAAGTACTTAGAAAAATTAATTATTTTGTACGCTTAAATAATGAAATTTATACCTTAAATGGGGATTTTCCTACAAGCTAAACCTTAAACGGTCATTCATTGGTGCTTTTACCCTAGTACATATAAAAAAAATATAACAGCTTCAGTAGCGATGTTTTGAATTGCAACGCATTGCACCAGAAGTAATATTTCATAATCGAATGGGACGTCAATGATTTATTATTAATCGAGAAACAAATAGCGAGTGCTATCATTTTGATAAAATTTATCGTCCTCTAAAAGAAAATGATTTAGCCTTTTTTATAAGGAAAGCCCCCGAGGTATTTGCGAAAGATTACTCAAGGTGATAAGCGCTTTGTAAATTTTAATGACGAATCAAGATATCAAATAGGTACTCGTACAAATATACATAAAAAATAAGAAGCTTAAGGAATTTCAAAAATCGAGGAGCAAGAAAAGAAAAGGCTTTTTTAAACAGATAAGCCGAGATAAAATATGAAATAAAAAAACGTGGTGTGTTTTATAATATCGTTTGGTTTTAATCCTTTTCGTTTTTTATGTTGAATTTTCTGTTCTGCGTGCTATATCAAGTCTTCGATGGAACATGTAGACACAATTAGATCCTTTCGAGAAACCTATCCATTGATTTTAAAACAATAAATTTACTTTACAAAAAACAACATATAAAATAATGGACGGGAAGCAGATGATCGAAAATCGGCGTCATAGCAAATATTAAACACCCAAAAAAAATATTTAATTATGTCAATGGCAGAAATCTAGTATGTAGTAAATAAGGAAACATCAAGGTTTTTTTTTAAATTTGAAAGTAATAAGGGTCTATGAAATACTGTCGAGTAAAAAAAAATTTTTTTACTGCTCAGTGGCATAAAAAATATTTTTTTTTTTAAATGTTGAATTCTCGCGAAAACGGTCAATTGCATTGGCCACGCTCCAATACGTCACGATTTATGTTAATTTTGAAGTTCGTTTGTAATCGTTAAAATTTTTATAGAACACCGTCACGAATCTTGACGTCAAGATTATCAAGGCCAAACATGTTGCGTTTTTTTTTTAAATTTATTTTTTAAAGTTATATATGAAAACATTTTTCTA